>NW_019102714.1:0-192703 GCF_001856785.1 Myzus persicae | reverse complement strand
TAATAATATAATATAGTGTTGTCTTCACGTTTGCTGTTTATCGACTTTCGTAATCGTTGCCGTTATCGATAAAATATAATGACAATAAATGTATGAATATAAGTATAGAGCATACACGTCACACAATAATATTTTATTCGACCGCAATTAGTAGGACACGAGATTACACGATAACGGATTTTGGGTATTTTAAAAGTTGTTTATAATTATAGTTCATACAAAACGATTGTAAGCTCACAGTGAGACGTTAGTTATAGTGTTACGTTAGAAATAACATAAAAATGGACATTCGAAATTTTTTCAAAAAACCACGGCTAGAAAATGATGAGATAGTAAGTACATTAAAATTAATTATAATTTATAAATATAATTTATTTATTATTTATTAAAAAAATGATTTGTATTTTATAGTAGGTGTTGTTCAAAAACACATTTAACATAGGTACTTACAAAATTAATAATAAATATAAATATGTTATAATACTATTTGCTAATTATTGATGTATCTATGTTATAAATTTTTTTTTTCAAAACACCCCCCATTCTGAAATCCTGCGCACGGGCCTGATTATAATAGAACCTATTCAGAAGCCCAGCATAAGTTGTAGCTTAAGAAAATATATCACCGTTTCGGCATGCATGCTTACTGCCTAGTGCCTATGTACTAATTACTAATTAGATAGGTAGGTACTACAGAGGGTATGAATTTATAGATTAAGTGTCAGGAATTTAGTTAGAGTTTTCATTTGTATTTTATAGAATAATTGGAGTTTTTTTATTTTTTTTATTGAGATACATAAAATTAAGTGTCATTATTATAATAGCTGGTAATATATTTAAGTTCAGGCTAGCAATAAAAGTCAAATCATTGTCGGACCACCAGTAGACTGAAAATTCAAACCTAATTAGATCTAACAGTTGACCTATAGAAGTTATTTTATCTTGTTTATTCAATGTGTTACATAACCTATTAAGCATAGAGATCACAGTTTCCGTCTTCAGGGACATTCTGGCCAGGTTTATAGTTGTTAAAATTTGTTATTATAGTTGACATTTCTGTTTGTATTATAACAGTTATACCTTGATTCTAATTTATTAAGGAGGCTGGAGCACAGCATGTCTTAAGGAGTAGTGTTTAGGCATTTCATGTTACATGCACATTTTTGTTGTGTCAATATGTGAGGAGTAAATGAATATTAGTGTAAGTAATCCGTTATCGTCTATTCAATACAGAATACGAATTCAGTATCATTATTGATGTCTTTGTTAATGTTAAAATTGCTAGAGCATAATTCTGTTTTATGATTAAAATTATCGTCAATGTTGCTAAGATGTTTAATTTATTTATTATAGTGGTAATGAACATGTATTAAATTAATGACCTTTTAATATTCTCTTATTTTCCAATTAAATGTTATATCATTTGTTGTTTTGTGACAAAGAAATAATTATTTATTATAATTTTGGAGTTTTTAATAAATAAATTGCTTTATCATAGACGAAATTCGTTTGTCTAGTCCAGCTGCTATAATGGGAATTGCGGTTTTATAATCATGTAATTTATTCATGGTTTTTTTTTAAACTTGCAAAGGTGATTCTTATATTTCCATAAGAAGGCTTAAGAAAATATTGTTGTTTTGTTATTAAGTAATAAATTGTTTTCATTACTATATTTATTGGAATGCCTTCACCTACCATAGGTTTTAATGTATTTAAGTGAGCCGTTTTTTTCTCCAAATTTATTTTTCATTTGTGCAATCACCTTTGCTCAATTCTGTGAAAATACAGTGATCTATTGATTATGCACTGTTTGTTTGAAAAATATTTTTACATCTTCTTTAATATTATGCACATTGTTGCTATTATTAATGTTATGAGTTTGTATTACTATAATATCATTATAAGTTTCGTTAATATTATTATCTCTATGCAATCTTCAAGAGCTATTTTTTTAGTCAACATATTGGATTTATATTGACATTAAAACGTATTTCCAATTATTATATGACAAGATAAAATTTTTTTCACTGGATCATCCGCTTATGCCACCAACTGTTCTATTATATTTCTTTATAAATGTTTCAATGTTTTCGGAAATTAAACAAAAAATGTATTTGGATTATAAAATGGATTTTTTATGTTGTCCATTCTGTTTGAATAAAAAGTAGGTAGGTATTGATAAAATTGTTTGCTTCCGATTTTCTGTTAAGGTATTGTGTCAGTCTATTTTTTAATTCGGGAACTGCATGTGCCCGAGGTGATTAGATTTCTTTTGATAAATTCAGTTATTGATATTGAGGTTTTAGTAATTTATTGACATATTTTGAAAGGAGTGTTTGTATTAAATCATCACTAAGTTTATCTGAGTGTATAGTTTCGTCAATCTTTTGTTGTTTGATAGGGTAATTAGATTTTTAAATTTTTATTTATTTTTTTTTTTTTCTTGCGTGTTACGACTTACGAGCCATGAGTTTAATCACTACTCGTAGTTAAAGTAAAAATATTAGTTGTGAGCAAAATACAAGTATTTCTTTCTTTTTAATCATAATATATGGTTTATTATGTATGTACCAATACTACATATACACTCTAGTTTACTACATTATTATAAATATATATATATAATGAATTATATAGTAAATTAACTCACCCTAATTCAACTGCAGACTTGTTATATATTCGATGAGCGAAGGAAGAAGAAATAGATTTAATATTGATTTGCTTATAATTTAATATGAAATATGAATAATAAAAACGATTAATGCATCGGAAGTATTTAAAAGAATATAGGTTTTTATCATTCAAAGATACAAAATAGTATATTGAACAATACATTATAATATAGCTCATCACGTATGACTGTAAACATGGGCATACGCAGGGAGAGTGTTATTGTCCGGATTGAGCAGATGGCGGATACTCGATGGATGTCGTTCGAGGCTTCGAGTCGATAGAGTAGGATGGGGCAGTTTATTTAGATAAAACATAAAAATGTATTATGACCACATATTATGTCTACATTTTAATATAAATATCTGTATGATTGTATATACAATATGATACATTTAAAATAATGATATACATTATAGATTATAATTATGTCACTTTTGTAGTCTTGTTAATTGTTTCTTATTAGTTAAAAAGAGTGGCTATCATTACAATTACAAATGTTGAAAAATATGTAATAGCTGTTTTAATGATTAATGTCAAAGGGTATAATATATTAATGTCTAATGAGAGAAATATTGATTGTAATTTATTATTGAAGTAATCATTTGCTCTATTTTATTGTATCAACAAATAACAACATTATAATAATAATCATTAGTAATAATTACTCACTAGGTACACATTGGTTAAACATGGGTCATTAATTATCAAGATACATATTTGATTATCTAATCAGTGAATACTGAGTAGTGAGTATTAATATGTAGGTACCTATTATCTAAAACCTATACATCGACACATTGTACTATAACGATAGTAGTTAGTTACTGAGTAAATACAATTATCTGATTGAATTCCATCAAAATATTTATAATATTAAATCCAAAATGCTGTCAGTTAATTAATAGTTATTATTTATTTATATCGTCATAATTTGTTATACTAAAAGACAAAAATAAATGAGATTGTGATGGTAATTTGGTAGCCGTAATAGTCGAATAATAGGTATCTAACTATATGTAAAATAATAAACATATTTTTATTTTTGTATAGTATATAATATTGCTATTAGATAATATATTATGGACAGATATTAAAATTCATAACAAATTTATAAATATTTTATGTTAATATTCTTAACTATAGTTTTGTAATTCATTTGATCATGAAAGACAATTTGAAGGATTTGGCAGTTGGCACATACAAACACTTTGTATATATTCGTCGATTTTTGGTAGATAAGTAATTTATGTCTAAATTATATACCTAAACGTTTTAATTTGAGATGACGCTACACCGTTTTTTAAGGAGTTGAATAGTTTGGTTAGGTTTAACAATTCAAATATTCAATTAATATTCTTTCTTATATGTAGGTACTTAAACATTTTTTCAAAGTAATAATTCAGTGCCACTCTTATACTTCTGTAGTTTAGTGTTATAATAAGAAATACTTTCAAATTTCAATGGTATGTACCTAAATTTGTTTTTTAAGAATAAGAAATGTATCAATTAAAAATCAAAATGCTGGTTTTGGTCTGTTCTTAAAGTCTTAAATTACGTGTATTTTATTCTACTAAAATGTGTAGGTATACCCTGTATGCGGGTACCGGATTAATATTTTGTTCATATTATGTATTGTTTCTAAAATGTTAACAAACATGGCATAAACAAAAAATAATAATACCAGTAGGTACTCTAAAGTCTAAACAGAATGCATATATGGGTACTGCATACACGAATAACAACAGTGAGAAATGAGAATCCATTTTTAAGGAGTTCAATATAGGCAATTTTCTGTGTATTTGTGGGTTATATAAATGTGTGCTTAGTAAGTGATTATTAGTGCACGAACATACCAATAATTACTTTGATTTTTTTGGGGTCAAAAGTACCTCTTGCTAATAATATTAACTAACCTATTATAAAAAAAATGCTGAAAACATATTATTTGAATTTTTCATAAAGTTGACTTGAGTACGACTTTATTACATTTTTAAATTAATTTTTCGACTTCAATATTATTAACATCTTAAAATATTCCCATAATTCAAGATTAAAAATCTAAAATTGAAAGGGTTTAGGAATTCAGTTTTAAAAATGTGGTAATATCGTTTTCAAGAAATATTCATGACGAATTCAATTATGTTTTCGAAAGTTTTATTTGATATCTAGGGAGAGGATAGACGGAACAGTTGGTATAAGATAGGTCTATTTTCGTAGAAAACAGAGACGAGATCGAAATCCCTTCAGGGACAAGTCTATCATCTATTGGGCACTTTTAATGAAATAAAAAACATGACTACAGTATAAAGTATAATCAGAAAAGTCGAATGAGAAACTTTCATGATAGTAATTCCTCAATGATAGAGGAGATATAATTTGTTAGTATATTTTTTTTGTGAAATAGAACTAAATTATCTTCCCTTCCGGCACACCTTGGGGTCATGTCAAAACCACAGCTGCGTTATAATTCATTGACAAGGACGATTATTTACTTAGTAATAGTACATTATTACAATATTTCTATCTTTTTCGCAGATAGCAATTGATGTAATCGTAAACACGGTTTATAATATAAAATTATTATATGATACGTACATATAACTTTATATATCACAATATATCTATCGACTCTTATCATTCCAATGTCCATGTTCCGCGGAACTATCGATAACGATACTGCAACCGTGGTATTAACGTTGGTTTAAAACTATAGTCAACAATTACTGATAAATAGTCATGAAATATGATGGCGTACATCGATTGTGACGTCGCAGGAACAGTTTAGGTCATAATAATAATTTATAATTAAAACGGCTGTCGAAACGAATCATACAGGGACACAGGCACACAGCTGGTTATCGCTACGAGCAGTGGCGGCAGTGGCGATTGTGTAGATACTATCAGTGTTCGATTGTGCTGTTGTCGTCGGTATCAGTGTAGATACTGATAACAATATTTTGATTATTATTACTCCGGTCGAGTGCGTTGTAACAGAATGCCTGAATGCACTGAATGCAGTAATAAGCGACGTACGTAAGTTTACGGCGGAAACGACGGCAACCGAAGCACACACGAGCACACCCCGGCGAGGCTTTTTTCGCTGCGCCCGCCGACTTTCGATCTCGCCCACTACCGGCGCCCGAGTGACGTCGTCGTTTTACATACGAGCGGCCCCGACGACGGCTGTTTGAACTTTTGAAGCAGAGTGCGCTACCACTACCAGCGACCCCGAGGCGTTTTCACCAAAGTTGCCGTCACAACTCCGACGCAGACGGCCAACGTATCGCAGGTGACAACCGTATCGACGGCGGCTGACATGGTGCCGACAGCCCTGTCGCCCGGCGCTTTCGTGTTGTTGTTGCTCACCGTGGTCCTAGTACTAGCCACCGTGCTCACCGCATTCATCGTCAAACTGGCACTGTCATGCAGCCCGGCCTGTAGCGACACGGACGAAGAAGCTCTGGAGTGTGAGCCGCACAGCCTGGACCGCAACGCCGACGAACGAAAGCCCTACGCACGCCGGTTGAACGCCAACGACACCCAACTGATCGACGCTAACGATTATTAGACAAGGTAAGTGTTCCTCACTTTTACATTCTATTAAAAAGGGCGCAGCGTAGGTATATGTAAGAACAGCTTGCTGTTGAAGTTTGTGCTGGTAGATTATTCAAGTCTCTCTAGATTAGTTGAAAATCAAGGCACTTTTTAGGCATAATATATAGTGTTCGATATATTTTTTTTCGTGATATTACGTACGACGCCATCATTCGCGCACTGCGCATCGTCGCAATTTCTTGATAATGTTCATTCATCGGTAGTTTATATTCGTATCACTATATTTATGATTTATGCCTACAACTATTTAACCTACGTTGCGTAAAGACTTATTGAAACTGATTATACGTGAACCTGTTGACGTGATAATATGGATAAATCTTAGTTTTGGAGGGGACTCGTTTTTGTACATGGCTTGCACGAGTATTCGCAACATTTCGCTGTATAAACACTACTGCATCTACGTAGTAAAACTCTGTAGTCTGTAGGTTTTTGTATTTTGTCGAAAACGTAATTTAAAAAATATTCTCTCCTACAAACTTTTCAAACAACTGTAATAATAATTGTATTTATAATTAGCTGTACCTACCTAATTTTTGTATTAATATTTTGGATCAAATAATTTTTATTAAAAACAATACAATTTATTATAATCAAACGAAAACTTACACCAAAACTTCAGGATTTAAAAAATAATAACTTTAATTACTCGATTGCGTGTATAACGTATGTGTGTGGTGTGTGTTGTGTATGCACTAGGGGGTCCTTAAAATTGAAGAACAACATTTTAAGTGTGCCACCTTCGAATTTGAAACTAAACCATAAAAAAATAATATCTGTGTAATTGTATAACTATAGTATAACCCTATATACCACCTGCCTCAAGAGAGTTGAAATTTCTTTTAAGATTGTGTATTTTCGTTTTTTTTTCATATACCTCAAAAATTATTGTAATTAATAAAAAAAGTGTGCATTATATTATTTGTAGACCATGAATTTATTTAAAAAATACAAATCTTGGAGAAAAGTTATAGAACTTAAGTTATATATTAACTGCATTATTTAAATTAGAACTTATAATCTACAATTTTAAATTGTATTAAATTATCAAATTTGTTTTGAAAGTGTACTTCGTTTCGCGTCAGGATACTTATGCCGGTAGCCGTAAACTGTCTGCATTAAAAATTGTTTTTGTTCCTCGTATTTAGTAATTTTGCTATTGAAATCAGTTATTAACTTCACTCCTCTTTCAGCTGCATCATTCACAACATTAACTTAACTAAGTACAGATATACTTTTTCTGATAGTCGACATGTTTGTACCGTTCTTCTGGGTTTTGGTTATGGAAATCTGTAGCCATGTTAAACTTTTCAAAACATTTCATCGATGAACTGTTGATAAAATCAGAAATGTGTGAACTTTTTAGCAATGTTTAAATTATTCATCGGGGTAATATAACGTTTAGTTATATTTTCATTTTCATCTTGAATTTTTAGTGAATCTACCATTTTTATTTTCATTGGCAAAGGAATATTTGAATCAAAAAATGAAAATGCTGCTGCTTCAGGATTTAGATACCACAAATGACCATAACTTTTTATGGGGCTTCAATTGCAACATGTGAACGAAAGTACGAAACCATTTTTCAATGCAAACGGATATAATACAAATTCAAGTATCGCGACATGCGTTTTCTTGTGTTTTGGTAGTACATTGTTTTCTAAAAAAAAAAATTTCAAGCAATAAATTGCTGTAGACATCCATCGAGCGTAATGATATGCTCTAGGAATTCGAAATGATATACCGCGATGTGGAATTCCACCACTATATATAAGTTGCTCTCGATTGGGGAGTGTATATTAGGTAGTGTGCTTAACAATGATTTATGAATGTTGACTTGTGACTTTACAATGTTGTGTACTTGTTTTTATTCATTTTGTGTCTAAAGACATTTTATATAGTAGAAACATGTCAAAATGTTTTGATCTTCGATTTCTAGGGTGGTTTCTGGTTTCTGTTAGATAATTGGATCTAGTTGGTACTTTTAATACATCGAAAAAAAATGTCATTAACTATTTAAGACAATTGAGAAAAATTGAAATATTTGCGTAAACCCATTTTTTTTAATTGACAAAATAGATTTTGTTTTTTTCTTGTAATTCAAAAATAAAGGTGCGTCTTAAAGCCAACATTTTGACAACATTGCGGTCATTACTCATTGGATGATAATACGTAAAACAATGATTACTCGTCTAAATACTTAGACAAGTTTAGGCTATTTAATTTATTTAGTATTTTTGTATAATTATCTATTGCAAAAATAACTTCAGGTTAAGCCAAAAAGCTTAAAAACGTAGTACAAAATCTCTGATAACTGCAGATAAGTTCTTCTTGTAGCATTGTAAATACATCGACATTACGTAAGCACAGCCTCTTAATATAATCGTTTAAAGTTCACATTTTGATACACATCGTTAAAATAATGAAAACTTGTAGTTAAAAATTAATACATTTTCAATTTTAATAGCGAAATTAGTAGAGGTATCTTGTAAGTAATTCTTGCAAAAAAAAATAAAATCTCAAAAAAAGTGGGAAAGTGGGTACCTCTGCTGTATATTATTTCTCGTGTGGGTCACTGTAATGGATGTTTTAAATTTGAGTTCAACGATGTAAAATCATCGTATACGAAAAATGATTCTGAGCAAAGACCGCCTGTCAACCTATTCGCGATCATAACTGATATACTCTGAGCTTTACGGACTTGCTGTGTATCATTTCTATTTTATATGTTATTTTTCTGCCGCCAGTCTAAAAATTGATAAGCTTTTGATCTCGATACCTATTTTATATTTTTAATTTATTTATTCCTAAAACATTGTATTTTAAAAATGAAAATGTCATTGTGTGTAAAAAAATAATGTTTTGTATAAGTACTTACCTATATTCATACTTTAAAAGTTTCAAGTACCAGGAATAATTAAATTTTTAAATTACAACGTTATAATTTATAACTAAAATCGTTATTCTTCGATTAAATATCTAATTTCTTCCAAACATCTATAAAAAAAAAACTGTGTTTATATATTTTACATTCTGAGCGATGAATTTATTTTATAAATGTATTATAAATAATACTTCGATTTAAACTTCGGTATCTTTTCTTATGGGGAATTTAATCTAGTTGGTCCATTTTTGGGGTCAAAATTTAAAATTTCCTTTAGTTTTCAAAAGTGTAGGTAAACAAAAAAATAAATAGGAAAAAACGGGGATTTTTACGCAAAATTGGTTTTAGTTTTTAGTATAACTCTGTACCTTTTATTATAAAAAAACAATGAGAATATTTAAAAGTATATTAAGGAATAATCACTGGATGTTTATATGAGCATTTTCTATATATCAATCAATTAAAAAAATATTTTGATTCATATTGACCTATTTATAGGCATATGAAGTTTTTGATTATTCTAGTTTTTTTAAAATTAATGTAAGATAAAAAAGTGTAATACAAAGTTCCTCGGTAAATTGTTGTTAGAGGAAAAAGTTGAGCTCAAATCTACAATTATTATTTATGAGTGTCTGAAATTAAAATGTTTACAACATTGGATATTCACTCGATTTTTCATGGAACGATTTTCTTATTTCGTTGTAATTCAAAAACGAATATCCATAGATATTTTAAATTTTCTCCAAATGTTTCTTTGATAATTTTGTATATACTTGATTGAATTTTCAAAATATTTTGTCTAGTTTTGAGCTGTTTTTTTTCTATAAATGTCAATAAAATATTATAGGCTGCCAGACTAGCCTCACTTAGAATCGTTTTTCGTATACAATAATTTTATATCATTGGAATTGAATTTAACAAATCCATTACAGAGACTATAGACATCTATAATGCAGTAATGCCCACCTAATGTTGGTACAGCAGGATATTACCCACGTCCCTCCTTTTTATATTTATTGGTTACAGTAATAACTAGTCATGAGAAACCTTATTCTAAATTTTCAAAACATTTTATTAATATGAATTTTTAATTTCAAAATAATCTGCAAATTTTCGAGATTTTGATAAATGTTTCAAACGTATCTTTAAGAATTTTTAAATGCTATTATTATAGCTTATGGAGGAACCTTGTATTATATTCTCAAGATATTTGATACAGTGAATACTTTTTTATCGATAGTTAAAAAAAAAATACAAAAATTTAATGTTGAAAATGTTTAAGAATTACCTACTCAAAAAGAGTTAAAATATGTTTTAAATTTTACCACGTACCTATAGTATAAGCTAATATACATATTCGGTGAATATTTAAAGTATCTACGAGTGGATTCATTTTTAAGTTACAACAATTTAATAAAATCTTTTCATGAGAAATTATAAGTTTACAGTTGAATATCCAATGTCCCGAATGAAGAATATTGTACTCAATTTTGAAGTTTTTGGACTGTGTAAACAATTTTATCGAGAATAATTTTTAAAAAAAAACTAAAAAAATTGAAAATGTCTTATTCCAATAAATAGTTCAAAAAGAGGACAAATATTTTAATAAAATTATTACTAATATTATTTTTAATATTACATATATTTATAGTTAAATGTTATATTGTATTGTAAATGTTAATACAAATATTCAGTGAAAATTACAAGTATTTACGGTTTTTAGTTATTGAGTCACACCAAAAAAACTAAATCGACTTTGTCCAAAACTGGGTTTTTGTAAAAATCGCCGTTTTTTTCTTAATTTTTTTAAAATTTTTTTCCCGACCCTTTGAAAACGACTAGGTATGAATTTCCAATTTAGAATTCTTAAAAGTACCAGCAACCCTATTATTTTACACTAGAAACTTCGAATCCATCAAATAACTGTTGAAAACAAAAATTTAGTAACAGAGCTCCAACAATTACTTGGAAATCTCCGGGACGAAAATGTCCATATAACTTTCAAGGCATTATAGAATAGCTAAATTCTGCAAGAGTGTTTGTATTCGCAGTCAAATATTTTAAGGGGCCCGGACATTGTATGTTTAAGGAGTATAATTCAAGCATTTCATATAATATCTATACATTTAGGATTAGAGTGTGTAGAGTTGTACGCTTAAATATGTTTATGACAATTTTTTTTATTAATTAATATTTTCAGCAACATTATGTTGTTCAACGACTAATATTTTTCATATTTTTTTGTACTTAATTTACGTGAGGACCGTTACTCATTGGAGGTATAAGTGTAGGTGTAGTGACATTTATACAAATTACTCTGTATTAAATATCTGAATAAATATACTATTTATAATATAATATACGTATTTAATGTATTATTATGTAGTGAATAAATAAAAATCATATAAAAAATTCATATAATGAAAATTTAATTAATTCTTAATTATATACATTTTTTTTTTAAATGTATAACATACAACTTTTTTGAAAGTAATACAATATATTAAACAGTTAGAATTTTTACTGTATAAGTAAGTCAGTAAGTGTTTAGTGTGTCAATAAAAATTAATTTTATCAATAAGTTTTAAAATTTAAAATTTAAAATGGTGTAAATTTTATTTACCATACAAATAATAATGTACCTATCTAATTATCAATTTTTTTTATTAATTACATTTTTTATCATAAAAATATGTACATTTAGTTCAGAAAGTAAAGCAACAAAATAAGTATTATTATTTATTATTGTTTTTTATTTTAATTTTCTTAAAAGGGTCTGCAATCATTTTTACTATATCTAAATAAACAACGAAAAGTTACAATTCGTCGGAAAAATAATTTAATTTTTTTTATAATTTGTCGGTTAGAGTATTCTCCTTATCATACTTTAAGGCTGGTACCAACAAATTGTAAGAGTCCCGGTGTGAGTTGAGTATAGGCAATTTTAATCCTTTATGAATTTGGTTGTCAATGTAATATAATAATAATTAAAAACATATTTTACAATAATTGTGATTATAATTATGAATAATTATTAATAAAAATAAAACTAAGCAAATTAATGATGGTCATTGATTGAATTTTGTATTTGAAGTTTTTCATAATTCTCAATTATTTATTAGTCAATTAAATTATTGTGCATTTTTGGATTATCAATTTTAAATTATAAACCTAATATTCATACATCTAAACATTAGTATTAACATTAACATTGGTTTATACTATTCATAGTAGAGTTTATGCACAACACTGTTTAATAGAGATTAATAATCAATGTTAGTAATCATTTATTGAGTTTGAAGAAAAACGTTATGAAGTACTCGATAATACCCGATCAAGCAATAAAAATAATACAGCATGTCACTTCTAAGTTCAGACCTATATTCTTTACTCAATACTCTACATTTTTATTTTGTATACAAATTACATAAACTATAATGCAATAATAACAACCTAAATGACTACGTAATATAGTAAGGATGTTGATCTAAGTTATACAAAGTACATTTATAATAATATAATGTATAACCCGAATGTTACCGTAGTAGTCCACGGTATCACCATAAACAAGGTTTTTGTATCTTGGTTTTTTTTATGAACTTGATCTATATTTCGTTTTATTTATCAGTTGTGATACCGTGTATTAGTAGAAAATCTATGTAAATATTTAATTTATGTTCTATATTATTTTTGATAACTATACAATTTTAATCTGTGATCATTTTTGTTTCATTTATATTATGTGTGTAATTATTACACTAAGTATCTAAAACAGTCAGTGTATAATGGTTAAAATGACATTACATATATATAAATATAACATTTATTTTGTATTCAAATGTCAAATTATTGTAATCATTTTTAGTTTTTAAATTTTTCAAAATATATAAGCCATATTTCTTCTATTATTTTTAAAACTTCAAAAAGATTCAAAAAGTTATCAGTTAAGATGAATTGATCTGTTAATGTATGAATGAATGGTTAAAACTCTAGGATCTATATTGGACTCATATTTTTTGGAGTATTTATCCATTTAGTTAAAAATAATATTTAAAATACAGATTACTGCTTAACTTCAAACACACGCACCTCAATGTTCTACAATTATACAATTATACAATACTTTAAAACGACAAATTGGGTTAAGCTGCTTGGGTTAATTTAGTTAAGCTTCTTTATGGACTGTTTCTGTTTTCAATATGATCATATTATGAACATTTTAAATTATTTCATCCAAGTATTCTATTGCAGAAATTATTCCATTTTCAAGCCTGAAAGTATAATTTTAAGATTTAAAAAATAATTAAACACGTTATAAAAATAAAAATTACTATTACCGTTCTTTTGCATGGTTAAATTTTGCTTCAAAGGTCTTGTATTTTTTGGGAATCTTTGAAACTACAATAATTTTTTCTAGAGTTGTAATGTCCATCTCAAAGTCTTGTTGCATATTTTTGAATTTAATTATGCAATTTTTAGCGCTCAGATTCAAATTATTAATATCTTTGACAATAAAATCGTTAAATCCCTCTAGGTGGTTTATAGTTTTTATATTGTTTGAGTCGTAATGATTCCATACAGTTTTATTTAACAGACCTCTATTTGAAGTTATAAATGTGTCAGTAATATAGCTTATTAGTTCCAATAAATCTAAATTTTAATGATATATATTAATAAAATATTAGTTATAAATAAATCATAAAATTGTTTGAATTACTTTCGTTCTGAGGTGCTTCATCTTTAATTTTAGTCCAAGTTTCATCAATTTGTGCAAGAGGGATCAAAGCAAGTAAACACATACGACGTATTGTTTTTTCTATATTACAATTGTTAGTTTGTGATAGCCCTAAGCTTTTAACTTTATGCCATATGACATTTGAGTAATAGTATAAAGATAATTTAATGATCTTTTGTGACCCAAACATTTCTGTAATAATAGGCGTGATGTTTAAATCCACATCAATGTAAAAGTTTCTTGGATTAAACTTCATATTATTGTTATGAGAAGTATCTTTAATGACTTGTAGCATTCTCATGTAACTCCTCTTATTATTATTAAATAATAGCGCATACACCTACAAATTATAATCATTGTTTTAGTTATAATATGACATTGTTAAAAAGCAAACTAATATTATTAGAATAAATTATAAATACCATTGGTACTATTTTTTCATCTATAAAGCAGTGTAAAGTAAATAAATGGTTGAATGGTTTGAATTTCAATTTAATGTTGTAGCTGCTCATAAATACTGTGTCGGTGGAACACAATTTTTGTAAAAACTCTTTGGTTCCTAGTACAACAAAACTATCTTCGTAACAACCATACCCTAAAATGTAATTTTTAACATATTTAATATATTCATTAGATTATTCAATTGCCAATATTTTGTGTAAATACCTAAAATAAAATCTTTTCCATCATTTGTTAAACGTATTTCGGCATCATTTACTAGTTCGTTCAATTCAGAAGCACTCATTTTGATACTTGTAAATTTAGCGTTTCCTTGAATTTTAAATGGTCTTCGAATAACCTGCAGTGGTGGCACCACAGGATTCATTATAACTCCTAAATATAATAAAATTATAAAAATATATTTTTTTCGGATTATGAGTATAATACTACAAAACTCTTAAAAAGTATCTAAAAACTATAATAAATACCTATAATAGGCACTATAAGTACATTATACTCATAATGAGTGTAATATTTTGAATTCAATAGTAAATCATTGCATACAAAAAACGAGCCTGAACACAGACGTGTCATCCTAGCATACTTGTATAAATAATCAAATTTAATGATAAAGAAAATTATAAAAATTGAAAATATTTCATGGCTATAAAAAAGTAACTATTCACTAAACTTTTTTATTTAGGTAGACAAACTTGTTGGGAATCTTTTATTAAAATTTCTAATGTTAACTATGAAAAGAAAAAAATGTTATGAATTTCTAACTGAAAAATAATTTACAAAATGACAACATTTTATAATCATCTATAAATAGCAACAAAAATAGTCGAAATATTTTTAAAAATTTACCAAGTATGGAAAATTATAATATAAATACTCGGAAAAAATGTCAAGTTTCTATAGCATAATTCGTTTTTGGATTACAACAAAATATTTAAAATCCAGTTATGGGAATTCGTTAGTTTATGGCTAAATATCAAATATTATCGTATATATTTTAAATTCAAACTCATAAAAAATCAATATTACTTTTCGGTTAATTTTTTATTTTGTTCTAGGTAGAGAACTTATAGAGTATTTTTATTAAAAAGTCTATTGTTCAAAATATTTTTAATTTGATTTTTGTAGATTTATAGGTATAAATTGAGTGTTAACTTAATAAATGACAAGAAAATAACCAATTTACATATTTTAAGCAAACTTTAAATTAACCTAAAACTTAAATTTCTATTGGCGTTCTGAATTTTATGTGTGCACACAATTTTTTTTTTTAATGTGAATTAAATGAGCTTTGAAAATAAATATCCGATCACATACAGTATACTTTATTATTTATTTCCATGATTATAATTATTATAGATCAGTGGTTCTCAACCTTTTTTGGTTCACGCACACTACTATACATCACACATTTTCACGGCACACTCACGCACTTGACAACCACAACAACTTTGGAAACTTCGCCGAAGGCAATAAATATCGCCACGCGCCTATACATGTATGACATTTTAGGCGGCACATCTAGTCGATCTCATGGCACACTGGTTGAGAACCACTGTTATAGATGTTAAAGTAGGGTATTTTATTTGTTTTATATTTAATGCAGTATTATACTATACTCAAATTATCGAAAAATTAACATAGGTTATACAAAAATTATTTAAGAATAAATTAATATTTAAACATTTAAAATCATGCTACCAAACCTAATATACCTAGTGATTAGAAATAATATTAATTAAAAATAATGTAATTACAATTCATGTAGTAAATTATATTTGTAAATATTACATTAATTTTATAATATATTATATTAATTAATATATTTTTTTTTATACAACCTGTATAAAATAGTTTTATACCATGCCAATAACCCGTATAATATAATTTTATACCAGTGTAAAATACAAACTCATGTCTCTAATAAATATTGATTTAATATAATGTTCTTGAACAATTATTTTAACAATTCAACGAGTTCTATCGATATTAGTATGTTGATGGATATTTGAAAATGTGCGCTATCAATAAAAATAATATATCATAATATCGGTAAGAATTATATTTCAAATATTTACCTCAAGAGAATTATTTTATTAGATTCTTCGATTCTGAAAATCACGACTGCAACAACGACGACTACGTTGAGTTATTATTTAAGGTCAATCGTGTACACTTGTGTGAGAGGGTGGTAGGAGGACACAGTTGGGTACGGTATGTGGGGGTAGATTAATTTAGACCCAACTGATGTTTTGTTATTTTTATAAAAGGTAATCTTCTCTGCTGGACATAATATAGTACAAGGAAGTAGATGGTTTTGAGGGTAGCAGTAGAAAGAGTAGAAGAGCCGCAGCCATCTTCTATAGTATTCGAACATGTTTTACTTAATAAAATACATAACAGCAGTAGGTACTTACCACGGACTAAGATGTACTCGCATTGGACATGGTAATTGGGGACGGGCATCAAAAGTTTCCTTTGTTATTTTTAATACTGTACAATGAATGTTTTCAACGGTAACGGTGGTTTTATTTATTGTCACATTTATATCTTAATCCGTGATACCTACTCATGCTTAACAATGTGTGTAGTGTGTAGGGTTCATATTTTGGAAACTCTTGGAATCTAGATATTCTCTAGCTACATTATACAGTCCATATTCATCGACAAGTGCGTGTGAGTGCTTATCCAATTATATTCAATATGCAGGTCGCGCCATCGTCTACTGTACACGGGCGATCCACAGGCATACTCACACCGAGGTGCATTAATGACTTACAAAAAGTTAGAATATTTGTTTTTAGATAGCCAAACTCTTAATATTTCTATTCACAAAAACGTTGGTTCATTTTTATAACAGTTTTAGACAATATAATACTGTGATTTTCTGTGTTTACTACCAAAATATATTCAATTGTAACGACTGTAGTTATAAAATCGCACTCTCACGAAGTTAATTTGAAAACGACTTTTTTACTTTTTTTTTATTTGAACTAAGAACCTTTTAAAATGTTGAATATTAAGAATTTTAAAATGTAATAATGTAGAACTCAAACTTTTTTTTTAAATGTAAGTTAATTGTTTCGAAGTAAACTTCATGTCGAATTTAAAAAATTAAGTTTGAATTCAAAAATGTTATTGGAAAACTCGATTAATGTATACTTACTACTGACAATTTTAGACTAAAGTAAATAAAATTCGTTTTGGTGTATGGAGTATGACGGCTCGTTGTTGACAGGTGCGTTGACATAGCGGGAGCGCCTAGCTATTTCTAACTCTACTACTAATTACAAATTAATTATCGCTGATACTAGAATACTACGCACTCATCCATACGACACGTACATACAAAAGACAAAAGTAGAAACTAAGAAAGTACTACGCCTATATAGAACTTCTTAAAATTGGTTGGTATATTGAGAAGGTAATCCTATAATGTCGTCATGTATCAGATTATACAATTATAATTGTATTATTGGAAGTGACAAATTATGATTAAAAAACCCATGACCATCTATAGCTTTCGGTACTCAGTGTTCATACCACCCAGCGCGTGAAAACAGTGTACAGTGTACTACGATAGCGGTTCCCAAAGTATGCATCGCGACGCACTGGTGCTCCGCGATGTCTTTACTGTATTTGTCGTAGGTTATTTTATACGATCCAAAATAAAAATTTGAAAACCTAACGATGGTGGCGACGGAAACGATTACGATTGTGTAAATAAAAATGTATACATTATGTGTAATTTTATATAGATACATAATTTCATATTAACCGTTCAATTTTTTCTGGTTTTTATTTATTTTTTCTATTTTTTATGATTGGTCATCCTATAACTTGGAAAGGTGCCCTTAAAAAACCTCAGTTCAAAAAGAGCACCGCGAGCCAAAAAAGTTTGGGAACCGTTGTAAGTGCTATGTTATTAGGTCAAAATCAGTTTTTATATTGTGGCCGCGTATGGTTTATAAAAACTATATTAAATTCTAAAATAAATACGGCAAATGTAAGTTGCGGCCCGATATTTCTCAAGTACATACAGAAGTCATGTATTATATACCTAAATTGGTCGCTACTGAAAATCGATAAAAATAACATAGAATAATATATAGTTTCTCCTAGAAATTTCTTGAATACTAAATTTCTAAAATTTTACATGACTAGATATAATTTAAAAACAATGAATGTATTTGAAACTAATAATTAATTCAAATTTAATTTTGTCGTTTAAATTTTTACCTGCTTCGATTTAGTCTAAAAAGTAATAAGTTAATAAATTATTAATATAACATGACTTATCCAAAATGCGCACAAGTTTTTTTTTATTAAGTTCAAATAAAAAAATGTTGATAAAAAAAATCCAATACTGTAACTAGTTATATCAATATTATAACAGTATGTTAACAGTGCTAAGAGTTGATAAAATGTGTAGGAAAATATTGGTTGTTAATTTAGTTACATACGTTGTAATATAAAAAATACCCGGGACTCAATTTATATAATATGCACAAAAAATACACGGGAAGCAATTTTCATCTAAAAGATACATTGGGACGCAACTTATAGTCACACACTAAATAATAATAGTATCGATGATCAATCTTTTTATTTTTTATTTTCCTATTATTCGATTATTGAACTTGTCAGTTGTCATAAACCTGACTACCGTGTTTTACACACATTTTAAAATGTTATCTTCGATAGGAAGACTACTTAGTTTACTTAGTGATTCCACTAAACATTTTTTATTATTGAATCCGGCAAATAGAAGAATTTGAAGCAGAAGTTTATATTAAAATTAGAAGTATAGAAACATTAAAATCCAAGAAACGAACTTTAATTTGAAAGAATTATATTCTTTTTAAAGTTAAAAAATACAAATGAGGTAAAAAAGAGATTTCAATTGATACATTTGAAATCTGTATCACATTATTGAAAAAAAAATTATTATGAATTTGACTAATTTTATACTTACTTTATATTTTATAATTATTCAATAAAATACTGTCAACATTATATAGGTAGGTACTGTTATTAATAAATGTTGGATATCAGTACATTTTTGTGTTATAATTTTGTGACCAAATCTCTTGGTACCATTTACAAATATACACCTATTTTATTGGTGGCCTAATGCCCAGAAACATAATTGAAACCAATAGTGTATACGAAGCAGATACATAAATTAGTTTGACTCAATTATCGACTGCCCCATAATTCTCTTTAATTATTTTAGTATGTATTATAGGTACTAACCATTTTTAACACTAACTGTTTATTATTTTTACTAAACAATATAAAAACTATTGTAGTTGAAATAATATTCTAATTAAAAACTATGTAAGCTACCTAATTGAGAAATTAAAAATAGATTGATCAACATTTTTCTATTGCCCTTTCAAATATTATGTTGTAATAGCCTAAACGTTCTGACTTTCTGAGTACTCTAAGCGATTATGTGTAATCACTGTATCGATTATAATGGTCGTTTAATTAATTTGCATAATTTATGTTAAATTGTTTTATTTATTTATACAATTACGCAGTGTCTTTTGCAATGCGATGTTATATATATTATACCCAAATCCAGTGAGTCCGGCAAAAAACAAAACTCATCGCACTGCGGCAGAACACAGCGGTCAGTCAGAACTCAGAACAGTAATCGCATGCTCTCGCCGCATTTAAACATTAATAAATACATTTTTTACAATTAATGTATTTTAAGACAGTACATTTTAAATTCATTAAATATACGTAACCCTTAAAGCAGGTAGTGGTGATTAGACTTGACCTCCAAACAACAAAGCCACTAAGGTGGTAAATAAAAACTATGGATCATTATCATTGTTAAAAATAAAACCGTTACTAGTATATAGATACTACATAATTAGAAATTGAAAAAAAAATATATCGTATTATTGTTTTATCAGTATTATCCTATAAAAAATCTATGTTTAAAACAGTAGGATACTACATCACTACCTATAACTTTAACGGAAAGAACGAAAAATTAATATTAATTTGATTGTATTGTATTTATTTACTTTAAAATTATAATACCATAGAATAGCACATTGGGGCAGGTGTCAAATTATATTATAATATAGTATTACATTATTTAACAATATATAATATATTGTGTTATATTTTATGATCTATTTTATGTTTTTATATTGGTACATATATTTAAGTAAGTATTAAGTAAAATTATTAATAGTTATTTTGTGGGCACTCTTTGTTATAAGAAACATTTCAGTTTCAAAACTCGGGAATTCGCCTAGTTAGACTTACATGCAAAACATACATCATACATTAACTGTAAACTGTAACTCATTCAAAAATAATTGCTCCCGAGCGATTGCCATGTTGACGTTGAAATCACAATATGTGTGAACAATCCGTCGTGCGTCGTATATACAAATGGGGCATCGCTCGAGAACTCGTTTATTTTTAAATCAGTTGAACAATTAAAATTATTTGCATTAACTTTTTCACTTTTTGAATATTTAAAAAAAACAGATCAACATCACCTGTCAAATCCAATAAAATCTAGCCATTTAATAATAATTATTAGAAATTCATAAAAGTAGGCTTTTTGTATATTAATTTCTATATCTCATAAACGTCGAACATTTGTATTCATTAAATATTTTAAGCATTAATAGTATTAAAGTTAATTTAAAATTACTTAAAACTGATTCATATACCTTTCATATTAAAAATCATAAATGATTAATGTATATAAATAATATACAGTTCAATAATTTATCGATTTCGTCGGCAGTTTATAGCTGTAGCTTAAACTTTATAGGTTGGATCTGTGGAGTGTTATCGTTTTTAAGGAGTAAAAAATGTGTTGTAATTTATATAATTATATTTAAATATATTTATTGGCTATGTAAGTGTGTGATAAGTAAATAATAATCACATTCACATACACTTGTTTAATTATTAATTTTTAAATGTTATAATCGTTAAAATTGTATGCCAATGCTGTAGAGAAATCGTTTTGGTCTGTTTGTAGTTGTACAATAATAAATTATTATATGTATTCAATATCGAATCTATCTTTTTCTCAAAAAAGTATGTTCATTATTAATAACGCAGAGAAAAAAAAATAAGTTATCGAAATAATATCTCCTCCACGGATAAAGCGGATAAAGTATTGTTACCCCGTCTTGCAGCTGCAGTTTTATGGTTCTAGAAATAATCTTTTGTAACATTTTACAGCGTATGTGTGAGACGGCAGGGGGCTTAGTATACATATACTATGTAATTCTAATGGAATTCGGCTGTTTGTTCGTTATATTCTCCTAAAATTCTCTACCGAGGGTGCGACAGTTTACGAACCAATATTTACCGGGCGGCCGTCCATTGTCGATAATAATTCTTCGAAAATATTGTACTGGGATGACTCGTGACGGTGGTAGGGGGGATATGTATCTATGTACTTATGTAATGCTATATCGAATTGAATTTAATGTTTACCGAGTTCCTGGTTATTCGTTCGATACGTTGTACGATAAGTGAGCGATAGCGGCCATTTTTGACCGAAAAAAACTACGGGTTCCGCTTAACGTGGATTACATCAGAGAATTATGTGTAGCAAAGTATTAATTAATTCTATAAAACAAGCTAATGAAACTTAATTATTGAAAGAAAATTAATTGTGTTGTGTACAAATGAATTATTAGTAATGATGCAATATTGGAAATTATAGTAATTAATAATTAAACAAAATAAAAAATGTTGATATTTTCTCGTGTATTGAAAAAATTGTTTTCACGTTTGCCCACTTGTATGCAAATGTTGAATCATAAATAGTAAACACTGAATACTATAAAATGCTGTGTATCTTAATCACCATACCTTGAGCTTCTGATTTTAGCTGGTTAGTATTTGCCTTCTGTGCATGTAGTTTCTTTTGTTGTAAATACATTAGTAGAAATCTTCAGTAATATACGTTGAATACTAATATTCTATTAAATGTATTCTTCTTTCATCTAACGATATAAAAAAATTTTTGGTTAAAATTATATGATTTACATAAATATAAAAATTATTTTTATACATAACTAAATTATAATACAGTCTTGATAACTCGAATCTCGAGGGGAATTAAAATAAATTCGACGTGTAGTTTTCTAGTTATATACCTCAAACACAACATAAAATCATTTCAAGGGACAAAAAAAAAAATTCAAGTTATCAAGGCTCGACTGTTTAGTGAAATAAACTGTTTACAATTACTTAAAATAATGAATACAGTTGTAGCTTTCATGGAAAGTAGCTGCTAGTTGACCTTGAATTAATTTTATTACTCTCCGCGTCTAACAGTAGTTTTAATTATTTCGTGAACTGATATCACAATAAACGCTCTCTCCGTAGCAACAGTTAACGAAATAATGAAAACTACTGTTTTCGTTGTAAGGAGTGGAATGAATTATTCAATGTCATACAAAGTCATCCGCTACTTTTCGTGATAGCAACTATAGGTCATTTTAGGCAAGGTTTTCAAATTATTCAGAATTATGTTTACATGAACCTACCTTATTTTGATTTAGTCAAAACTTATTAAATATATAAGTTGAGATTTAATTGTATTTTTGAATGTTGACACGATATTTTATATTTCAATGATATTTCTATACTGAAAAAAGTTCGTATGACACAGTAATGATTTAATTGGTAATTACAAATTAGTAATTATTCAAAACATAATTATGCAATAGTAATATATAAGTGGCTAGATCAGTGATTCCCAACGTGGACCGTACCGCTCCTTATGGGCTTTTTGAATTTTGAGTAGGGCGATAAATAGGCAATAAAATGTATAGATAACTGCGTACATTCAAGGGCAAAAATGTGAGATTTTTAAAAATCTAAAACGGGTATTGAGTAAAAAAAGGTTGAGAATCACTGGACTAGATAATATACATATATATTTTTTAATGATAATGATACGCAAAGAAATTTAATAACGTCCTGCACAGTTTCTATTTGAAAATTATTACTATGAAATTTAAAGCTACGAACATTATTCAGTTTCCTGCATGGCTTTTTATATTATTATTTTGATGCGTTTATTGAAGCATTTATTTATGAACATTTAAAAATTTTAAAAAGACTTAACTTAATTTATAGTTTTAAATGTTTGGTAAAAAAAAACAATAATAATAAAAGGATTTGTAATAACGCTATGACGGCGATGTCGTACTGTATATTATTTTTACTGTACAATTATAATGACTATTCGATTATTATATAAGTATAGTGCTATAATAATCATTGGCATTATAATTTATGATAGGTATTAAAATTTATCTTGGTCGTAATTAATAAACGTTCGTTATTCGATGACCCACATGTGACCTTGGTCTCGTGTAAAAACTCATATTAGCTGTCCGGGCCGTTCGTTCTAGAATATTCTTTGATAACTTTGTAAGACGAGTGTGTCGTAAAGGCAGGAGATTATATGATATATTGATATATCATTATATGTATATAATGCTATGTGGTAGTATTGTTTGCTCTAGAATATTCTCCGACAATTTTGAGGGTGGGGTTTGCCTCTTCTAGGCCTATCGAGTTCAATAATTACGGCTAGCAGCCATGTTTGTTCGTTCTAGAATATTCTCTGTACATTTCGTTAACGGAGGGTGTGTGAAAGTGACAGGTCTAGAGATTTATATATATATATACAAAGATATAATAACGTCGTTGTCGAAAGAATTTGATGTTTACCGGCCGGGTGCTGCCGCTTTATCGTTGGTTCTATAGAATATTCTTCAAAAACCTTCAGAGGAGAGTGTGTGGCGGTGGCGGGATGGGTACATGTATATGTTATGTATACTTACATAATATAAGTATAGCACTATAACTAAGGCAATGGTTGTGACCTTGTAGAATATAGGTCCCTACTGCGCATGCGTGATTTGAAATACTGGATCGTCCTGCGCTACCAGCCGTTCGGGCAGGTAGGTACGCGTGTACCCAACTGTTCTACGAATTTCTGTGTTTCGACATCGGTGGACGGGGGAGCGGTTCGGTGGGATGCATTGTTCGGGCGGTGGTGGCGGGAGAGAACACCGGTGGCCTGGCTGCAGTGTAACCGCGTGTTATTACATATTTTAGCTCCGACGTTGTCAACAACGCGAGTACGTGACACGCTCACCACTCGGTAGTTGGTAGGTTATATCGTTATTTTTTGAATCTGCCGGTTGCCCACACTGTATTGTTGCTCGGTCGATCGGTGTGAGTGGTGTGATGCGCTTGCGCTGCCAGCACTATAGACGTCCAATTCTCAGCCGCCTTTGCCTTCCCGAGTCATAGGTATTTAATATAAATCATCCTACGGAACGCACCGGTTGCGGACGCACGCCTGGCCAACCGCTTGTAGCTGTTAGTCATTAGTTAGTAGTCTTCACGGTTTTACCATTTTAATATGAACATTGGAATTTTCTAACGTCAAGATGTGCTTCCAAATGTCGACACCCGAAGGGTCGTCCGATGACGATCCTGATGACGAGCGTGGTCGGAGTTCCAACAGTTCGGTGAGCAAAAATTACCAGTACAAATTTATAATATTATTACTTAATACCCATAACCTGTAGGTACTTAGGTATATTGCTCATTGTATGTCACTTTTGCCAGATCGTAAAAACAGGATAGGTCTACCTTACGGAGTCCTTTTACGTAATACTTTATTATTATTAAACATATCATCAATCATAATAACAATAGTAATCGAGCTATTTGTATTATAATAATTTTGTAATAATTTGTATAGCGTTATTATAATATTATAAGATCATCTTATAATTTGTAATTATAAGTAGTTGTCACGTGTTTTTAGCATTAGTACCTATTGTATAGTGTTGTTTTAGTTAATATTTATTGAACAATTTAGGTTATTTTTTGGCATTATTGTACATAAATATTTTGTGTTTATAAAACCATAATGGATAATCATAGGTAATTTTAATACAAGTACAATAGCATGTAAACATTTGTTGTATACATATTATAATCACTTAGGCTAGAAATACACTGTCTGGTTTCGCACAGGATTCTAAGACTATTTATTCGTTTTATCTCGATGGGTGCAAAATTAGATATACATACAAGAATATTTCAATAAAAAACCACGCTTTCATTAAACTGTTCGTTTCACTTTTATCATATTCCGATGTTTTAGTAATTGTTCTGTAAATGTAAATGTTATACAGGTTCTAGTGCGTAAGAAATAACAGGATGTAATATGGTGAGAGGAATTAAGAAAATAAAGAGTGTATGTGTGAGAGAGAAAAAGAGAGAGGGTGAGAGAAAGACAGACAGAGACGGAGGGACAGAGATAGAGACTGAGACACATAGACGTTCAGACTGTGACATTGAGTGGGGGAGAAAAGGGCGTGAATGTGAGAGAAGAGAACATGGGATGCCGCTTTGCTTGCTGCATTTATATTATTTATATATACGTGATGGTATGAATCAAAGATCACAGAGAGTTATATTAACGAGGTGAAAGGTTTTCTATCATGTTTTTCGTTGGTTATGTAATGTGTGTAAGACGTGTGCGTGTATGGCCGCGCTGATCTTTAATAATTGATATGTCGTTGCCTTGTGTTCGAGAGCTTGTAGATAAAATGTACATACAATTATATAATTTGAAATGTTTGTGCTTTGTGCATGTGGGGTATTCAAGCGGTGGTTGTAAAAACATTTGGATGTAGTACATTATTGTGGCGAAACCGGTTGTGACGAGAGTCTACAGCTACCAAATATTTAAACCCTTGGTTGTCAGTGGGTGGAGGGTAGAGATGACGATGAAAGGGCAGCCAGTTTTCCAAAATGGGTTCTTATAATATTAAATTATCTTGTGACTGGGATTCTATACCGACCATGTTTAAGGAGTTAAATGTAGGCAATTTTACAGCTACTGTAAATGTGGGGCCGCCGACCAATAGAGTTAAGGGGATTCGATACCGATCTGTTTTAAGGAGTTGAATATAGGCAATTTATATAGTACGTGCGTGCAAGACATGGTTACGTGTATGTAACTGATTATTAGTGTGAGTGACTCCCGCACCACCACTATTTCTATTATGACTCACGCACGCTCATACACATGTCAACGTGTACAACGTCGCGCGCGCGAGTAAATTAAATAGACTGTTTTTTCGACTAAAACATCCAATATTTTGTCCATCATTCCGATGGACCTAATGATACGATAAGACTTTTAAAAACTGATTTGAATTCGTTATTATGTCTTCTTGAGATCGGCCTAGCCACTTTTTTGAATTTACAATTTTAATTCAGAGTAATCAAAACTTACATTTTTTTAAGTTTCACAATTTCTAAATCCATATTATAAAGATTACGGGCCGAATTTTGAAAAAGTGACGTGGCCGATCTCAAGAAGACATAATAACGAATTCAAATCAGTTTTTAAAAGTCTTATCGCATTATTAGGTCCATCGGACTGATGGACAAAATATTGAATGCTTTAGTCTAAAAAATGGTCGGTATCGAATCCCCTTAAGCGCTATCTGCAGTGATACAGTGTTTTAGAATAGACAGGGTACATTGTATTTGCTATGTTGAACCAGGTATACTCCGAGAGGATTTCTTATGTAAATTAGTCTGGTAAATACATCTGCAAACAAAGTTTATTCATTAATTGTAAGATACTCATTGTTATTTTATTATCTTCTATTATTATTATTATTATTACTATTATTATTATTATTATCATTATCAGTACCTAACGTTTACACATTTCATATCGAAATACCTATACACTTCTCTAGTCATGTTCAATAAAATAAAATTCAGTTTTATCAATGTATCATTAACGTTCATCTACAATTTGTCAAAAAGGAAATCGATTTGTATGTACGGAAAAAATTCGTCACATTAGCTTAATTTAAAAATAAAAAATAAAAAATTTGTTTTTTAATTTATGTAAGATAAATAATATTTTTAAATACAATATTTGCGTACCTTGTTATGTATCTAATATTCTGAATGGATTTTAATAAATAATAATAATATCATAATGTTAACTAGGTACTAAAATGTATGAGTATGAGTGTATGACCAATGAAAAATGTGAGCCTTCGCTCAGAAAAATTATCTGTATTCAACACTTAATTCATCCACTTTATGTATAATATATTAATATACTCGTGTGTATATTTATGACGAAACCAAATCATTTTCTTACGATTTATAATACC
This sequence comes from Myzus persicae, assembly GCF_001856785.1. NCBI lineage: Eukaryota > Metazoa > Arthropoda > Insecta > Hemiptera > Aphididae > Myzus > Myzus persicae. Next base: position 165,096 of record NW_019102714.1, on the reverse strand, counting down.
GTAGATACCGGTATCAACATTTGAAGTGCCGTCAGTACTATTTCATTCACGAAAACTCGTCGGAATTGGTATAATTAATGTGATAGTTAGGGGGAGCCTAATAATATGATAGTACTACGTTACTTTTCTTCATACCATACGTATCTTACACGTACAACATATTTCACCGACCGGATCATAAAGAATATTGATTTCTCTTTGAAGAGTAATTTTCTTCACAGGAAACCGTCGTTGAAGTTGTGTTAAGTGGCTTTGTGATTGATGGGGTTGAGGGGTCGGGTTGTAGATGGCGTGTAAAGTATGGCATATTAAAGTGTCCAACAGCCTAAAGTTGCGCGGAGGGTCGGAGAATGATAGTGTATTAGTAGTCGCTTGATTCCCTCTAAGCGTTTTGTGGACCATTATTGGGTTGCTTTCCCCACTGGTATATTGCGTGTCCTTTGTAAATTCAAAATCAATGTTTTGCGCGTTTTGTTTTCCCCGTTTTCCCGAAAATATTGGAAAATATTATTTACAAAATTAATTTGGGTTAATTTCAATTTAAATGAAGTTAGAACTTGAGTTTTGAAAAATATTAACTTTTAAATCGTAGTAAAATGGTATTTACATAATTATATTTCATTCAAATTTACCCGATTATTTGTTCATTGCTCAAGGTTATTAGTTTTGAGGCTTGTCAAAGATAACCTTTTGTACCCTAAATAATCATTCCGATTTAGTTTGATTAAACTTACGTTTAAATTAAAAATCATATTTTATATTCTATTCAATTAAGACAATTAAGTAAATATGTTTAGCCAAAGTTCACATATTGTAATATAATAATTATTTCTAACATTATCTATGTAACACGGTTTCTGTATATTTTGTGTTGTCTGGCGTTTATTTAATGAGTTATTTCGAAATGATATAATAAGAAAAAAAAGTAATACATGCTAATGATTTATTATTTTTGTAACAACTCTACTTACAACTTACTACTTACATAATGTGTTTTCTTCGATGATAATTTTAACTAATTAACATATTTTTAAAAAAATGTTGAAATCATTCAGTTATTTTTGGACTTATCATCATACTACTATATAAAATAGAACCCCCTTTTTTGTATGTACGCTCATAACTCAAAAAGTACCCAACGGATTTTAGTACAGTTTTCACTAATCAATAGGTCTAGATTCAGTGCAGGTTTTAATATACAATTTATTCTTATAACTTGATTAATAAAATAAAAAAATTATTTGTGCCATACATCAGTATATACTTAAATAGCATAAAATTGTCGCCCCGTGCACAGATTTCCCTTGCGCAGTGGCACTTTTATAAGATTTCAAAGACAGTGTTTCGAACCACTAATTGGTTATGATAAGCAAACAATTCTTACTTTTGACCAAACAAAACAAAATAATTAATATTTGTGTAATATTAGTATTAGTGCTTTATTGACATGTTTTTATCCCCTGGAGCGCTCCACTATTTCTTTATACTATATCCATACAACATATTGATAGTACAGCTCATATATTCACATTACTATGATTCTTCAAAATTGCCTATATTTAACTTCTTTAAAATGGTCAGTGATTATCACATCTGTACTATACTCTGTCTATTCCCCTAAATAAGAACATTGTATTTGCTTGCTGTTGGCATGACCATCACCAGCAGACTACAGAATCACTTCTGTATGCAGATTTTAATATTTATGTATATTTTTTATAGAAAATCAACACATATTATTTCAAATTAGATATTGTTCAATTAAAATTTAAATATTGATTGACCTACTTCTTTTAAGATTTACAGCTTGTGTCGGAGATTATAATAATGTTATTATTATGAGCAGTGATGTAAAAATACCGTATTATATTTTTCATTTGTATAATACGTGTATTATACATGTATTATACGTGTATTATACAGTATTAAAAAAAAATTGTTTGGTGTTTACATTATTGTTAAATATAGTTATTCAAGTATAGTAAAATCAAAACTATTGAAGTTTATTGATGAATAATGATCCATTTTAAATATTAAATTAAATAATGGCAGTTATGAGTTAGGTAATTATAAATAAATAAAAATATATTGTTTCTAAGTTTAGAATATTAGATTTTAATATTTTTAGTAATTAGAATTAGTATTTAATTAATTAATTTGTGAGTATTTACAGTAATTACACAACTATTTAGACCCCCCCACACTATAGTGTTAACATTGATTAAATGTAATCAATGGTGTTAATAAATAAGAACTTTTAACAAAAAAAGAAACAAACTTTATTATAATTATTATAAAAACAGAACATAAATTAATAACTTTATTTTAAATTACCTATAAAAAATTAACTATTAATAATATATAGGTAATAACAAAATTTAATAACAAACAAAATAAAATAATAACTTGTTCTTCTTCAAATCAATCAAAAGTTATAAATTATAATACAGTGTATAGGTAACGATAAAATTAAAAATTACCAATATTTATTTTTGATACTCTTTATTTTTGTTAATTACAGCCTGGAAAATTGATTCTGTCTCATCAGGATTAATTTGTTCATCTTCTTCATCTTCTTCATCTTCTTCATCTGAATTATTGATCTCCAGACTATTATCTTCAAAACATTCTAAATCTTCAGCATCATTACTATTTTGTAGCTTTAGATTGTGCTTAACATATACTAATTTAGAAGCTCTATCCGTAGTTAATCTATTTCTTTTTGCTGTATGCACTAGTCCATAAGTAGAAAAAGATCTCTCTGTTGAAGCTGAGGTAGGTGGACATTGTAAAATGGCTGATGCAACTGTCGCTAAATTCGAAGACGAACAAATTCCATTCCACCATGTTATTATGTTCATTTGATTACCATCGGTTTTAGTATTTAGACAATTCCACACAAAGTCTCTTGCCCATAAGCCACTATTTGTTCTATAGTTTGCCAAATCACATAATACATCAGCTTGTGGTAAATTAATATAGGTTGCAAAATAATAAATGAATTGTGAAGCTTCTACACTTTCTTCTTTAGTCAAATATTTTCCCTTGTGTCTAGGATCTAATAAATGTGCAGCTAAATGAATTTTTTCAATTGCCATTTTTCTTCTTTTTTCTATGCATGATAAAATACCTTGTTGTTCTTTTGATACTGAAACTAAATTTTTTATTTTGTCGTCAATTTGATGAAACGCACAGACAACATCTGATAAATTACTAGCCTCAGACTCTAAAATTTTAATCCAAATCGAAATAGGTTCAAGTATGCTAATAAGTTTTTCAACTTTTGGCCAAAATATATCATTATCTAATATTTTAGCTGAAAAATTTTTACTCAAATACTTAATAGCTTTTGGAGAAATAGCTATTTGTTGCAAATATTGTTTATTAAAAATAAGACTTTTTAAACATTGCACATTTGAGCCCCAACGGGTCACAATAGGTAACTTGAGTGTTATTTTTTTTTTAATTTTATCAGGATCAGCATTTTGAAATTCTTTTAAAAGTGAATTTAATATGTGGGACTGTTTGAATTCAACACAAATTTTTTTAGCTGAATCCCCCAGTAATGAAAAAGTATTTAACTGCATTAGATCTTTGTTAAGTAAGTTTAGGACATGAGCAGCACAGCCATAATATGAAATGTTTTCATCTTTAAATTTTTCCTTAAGAATTTTCCAAGAACAAGTCATATTTTTAGCATTATCTGTGACAACAGATATAATTTTCTTAATGTTTACAGCGCAAAATACATCTTCTATTATACTAGCCATGTATTCTCCAGTATGTGAGTTGCTTCCAGTGTCAATAATTTTAAAAATTACAGGTTCTGGAGTAGTCAATATAACATTTATGATAGGTTCTTGCCTATAATTAGAAAAATATGTTTTTTACTAAAGGAATTGACAAAAAATACTAATTACCTACCTAATATTACTCCATCCATCCAACTGAAGAGATAAAAAACGAGCACTGTTTATTTTTGCTGTCACTTTATTTTCAATTTTGTTATATTCTGCATCTAAAAGTTTGTTCGATAAATGATACCGCGTAGGTAGTTTTAAACAGGGGCGAATTTTTTTAAATGCTTTTTGCCAGTAAACATTTTCGGTAAAACTTAATGCTGTCCCAGATGCATAGCAAGCTCTAGCAAGAATTTCCCATATTTCTTCCTATAAATTATAATAGCACTAGTTTAGTTAAATAAAAATCAATTGATTAGTGAATGTATAATATAGATTAAGACCTAATCTATATTATACATTAATTTATTTGATAAATAAATATATTTATATTTTATACCTAATCATTAGGTAGTTAAAAAATATTAAAATTCAACAAATTAATAACTGCCTTTTCATCATAATTATCTTTATTAGTATCCAGTTATCTAGAATTTATTCTATTAAAGTAAACAATATAAGTTATTACCTGTTCTTGTATATTAATGAGGCGATCGACATATCCATCCAAAGTTCTAGTATTTGATTCTCTTGAAATTTTACTTGAAAAAGTTGTTAGTTTAGTTGCATTTGAATCATTCTTAAAAATATTTGTGTTTGATGAAGATGTAGTAGTAGAACTAGCAGGAATATGTTGATGAATAATTTCATAGGAATCAATTGTGTTTGAATTTTGTATTAAATCTTGATTTTCAACCATAAGTTCAGAATCCTCATAAGTTTGATCATTTTTTAAAAAGGCTGGTATAATTGCACCCAAATTATTAGATGATATTGTTTCCGTGCTACTATTTGAACTGAAACTAACCTGTTCAAAGTTGTTTAGTTTAAACAAAGATGCAATTTTTACTTTATCATTTTGGAATTTGAAATCCGTTTTTCGGCATATTAATAAATGCTTAGCTAAACGAAATGCATTATAGGCGTAAGACTCCTTACAAAATATGCATTTTCGCTTTTCCGTCTTTCCAATATAATACTTAATAAAATATTTATCAACAAAAGCTTTTTGTTTCGAAGGTCGACCCATTGTAAAAACAAACGGTACCTAACTTTTCAATTATTCAGGAGTTAAAAATTATTGTAAATTTTAGTTAAACATTATTAAATGTAAGACGTAATAACACATTAACACATAATAGGAATTAATAACACTATTCACAATAAATAAAAGTTACAATATTGTATAAGAATAATTAATACCACCATTACACTAATAACTTATAAATAAATACATTTATACAAAACGTGATGACTGATATGCCGTACAACTACCGCCATGGCGCATCAGTTAGTGGGGACCAGCTGTCGCGACACGTAACTGTCGTTATATCACTGTTATCAGTTGAAACAAAATTCATTGCATGCATAAACGGCGAATCGGCTTACCATTTATTACTCGTTTTTTTTTTTTTTTATACCATTTGTATTTTATTTTTTAATACACAACGTATAATACACTTGTATAATACAATACTATACAGTTTGTATTATACAATTTACATCACTGATTATGAGTAAATATTAAATATTAAAATAAAAAGATGAATATAAACATAACAATAGGTGAACATAATTTAAGTTACTATGATATGAAATCTAAATAAATAAAAACAGATACTTTAAACATTAACAGACATCCTTTTAAAATTCTATAAATAAATATTTATATATTATGCATTTAACATTTTTAATATCACTTAACATTTTTTTTTTTAATTTCATAGAAACATAATTAAAAATGTTGGTTCTAAATAATTTACAAAAGACTGACCAAAAGATTTATTGGCATATTGAACAGGAACATCATAATTTCTGATATCTAATTTATTACCTAAGTTATTATAATGATTACTTATCTAACTAAAAATGTTCTACTAAATATATAGTTAACATTTTTTTTATATAAGTAACTTACTCGTAAAATATCAAGATATTTATAAATTTAATTTGTAGATCCTTTTGGTGTATATTTATTTAAACAAATTCTGGCATTATTTTTAAATTGTAGAAAATTAATGGAAACACTTCTTAATATTCAAATAAGCAATGATACAGACATCAATAAGAATGCAGATCTTGAATTAAAATCAGACAATGGGAGGTTGTGTAATTTTGGGGATCATTTCAGGGCCGTCAAGCCTGGTGACCCACAAATAAATATATTTCAGAGTTAAAAAATGGTTTTGATATAATATTATAACACTTTTCATTGCTTATATTTGGAAGACCAAGGTGGATAAGGTGTAAACACTTTCACCCGCCCATCTAATACAAAGTAATCGGAAATATCACTCTAGTGTTAAATACACTATGGGTGAGTAGGTCTGCTGTCCACCCCATAGATTTTACTAACTAGATGATAGAAAGTGTTAGTATTTGTAACAACCTAGATGATAATTTGATTAATGATTAATGATTAATTTTGAAACCTATGATGTGAACGCACCTTTGGTATAAATTATAGTATATTTATTATTACATGTTATTATATATGATAATGAAATAACATGGTTATTTTTGATATTCATAAATAATATTATATCATGCGAAATTATATATCAACTTCATCAATTTTATTCAAATAATCCTTATATGTCTTTGGAATGTTTTTTTTATTTAAAACTTCAATCTAACATTTTTTAACATTTTGCCATATTCAAGCATATTTTAATATTTTAATTAATAGTATTATAATATATTATATTAAAAAGTAAATTGAAAAATGTGGTAATATTAATTATTGTATTTATATTTCATAGAAAACAAAAAATATAATTTCCACAATAATTTTACCAATGTTATAGGTTATTATATTTAATATTCATTTAAATTTATTTCTATTAAGAAATGTGAAACAAAGATTCAACTATTAATATTTTACCAACTCAAACTAAAATGGTACCTCAACTGATTAAAATATAGAATATAGATGGATACTTTTACCCATTTACTTTCTTATATAAAATAATTTAATTAGGCTGACCTATATTACACCTAACAAAAAAAAAAATATTTTTTGGTTTATAATGTATTTATATAATTCACACAATAAAAAAAAATATACATCAAATCAATTTATGCATGCATCTATTGCATTTAATTGAGTAAATGCATTCAAATACTGCTTTCTAAACCAAGTATTTAATGTCTTGGAGTTACTTATATTTTAAAATCAAATACTTTTCAATATTTAAAAGAATTATTCTTCACATTTCTAATTGGTTTTTGATAGTCATTTTAGTTGTAATTAAAAACAAATTATTGAAAATGTATTTATTTTGTTTTTTATAAGCAACAGATTATTGTTTAATTAATATTTTAGAATAAAAATCTAACACATTATAATTTATTATCATTTTTCAGTATAAAATGAAGTAGGTAGGTAGTACAAAATTTTACTATTGTACTTAAATGTGACATTAAAATTTTAAATTTGTATTTATTAATTACTAAATAAATTTTCTTATCTACTTGTAGAGCTAAAACAGTATTTAAATTCATGCCAATGATTTGTATTTGTACTTAAATACTTTTTCTTAAAACGTTTTGAAATATTTCCTACATGCATGCATTTGTATCTTGTACATTTTTTACAACTTTTTTTTACCACTAATTAAGCTAATCAAAACAATCAAAAAGCAAATTTTGACTCCTAGAATGGTTCATAAATCTTGGACATAATTTTTTATTTATTTATTTGTATATTATTTTAAAGAGCTCAGTGGTAATTTATTTTGGTTTGCTGAAATTCTGCATAAAAAGCTGTTTATTTGGGTAATCAACATGATCTAATAGTGAACATAAGGGGAAGTTACAAATGACTTTTGTTGTCTATGTCTCACAAGTGCATAACATAACAAATTTTAAGCTGAGTAGATTATGTTTAGCTCCTTTAGTTTAAAAATTAAAGTGAATTGACCACTTATACAATTTAAATAAATTATTATTTCGGCAATTTCATAAGATTTTTATTATATTTTAATTTTAAAGCAAGTTATGAGTATTTTAAAATTCAAAATTGTTAGAAAATTTTAAAATACTAATAACTCTCGTTAGAATTTAATTATAATAAAAATCTCATGACATTGCCTAGATAATAATCTTAACTTTAAATTTTATTAGAGAACAATTCACCCTAATTTTTTAACTAATGGAGATCTGCTGAGTGTACAACTTTCTATGTCATGTACTTGTAAGACGGAGACAACAAATGTCACTGTAATGTTTCCTTAACTTGAGTAATATTTTCAACCAACTAATAAGCCAAGTATTTACATCTTATCAATCCACCTTGTGTAAAATAAAACACTAACAACAACATAAATGTTAACCACTATTATATGAGTAAGTTACTTAAACTTACGTCTGTACAACCTTCATACATAGTCAATGTAAATACAATTTGTTTGCCTCCAGGGGTCCACTATTGTTTGATATCTGATGTGGGCCTGAGGCTATGGCCCCCCTTTATCCGGGCTTGATGATTAACTTGCTTTGATTACCTACTTTGTTAATAAGTCTATAAGTCCTATAATCAATGTTTTGAATAACTATAAGTTAAATAAAATTATTTTTGAATATAAACACCCATAGCACCTAATAACTACTATTCAAAATAAAACAATGTTTATAATAGTAATATATTACACTGGGCTTATGGACAAGGAATGTGTTACCTTGATTACTGAGTAGTGATCCTTTAAATCTACAAGTTACTTGCAAGCATTCAGTTTAAATGTATCATAAACTTTAGACTTCAACAAGCAAGTACTTGCTACTGATTTAACATTGAATGTATATTTTACTTTTATGGTTTATTATTTTATATTTACTTTTATTTTATTTTATACATAGGTAGAAAATACAAAATTATAGTTATTATTTTAGAATGTTATATTTTTATTTTATATCATAAGTTTAATGTATATATTATGTAATTAATAATTACCAATGGCCACAGGCAACCATACGATAAATATAAAAAGAAACAAGGTAATTTATGTTTAATTATTTAATTATTTATTTCATTCAAATAAATTATTGGAAAAATTAATTTATATAAAAATAATTTGTTACATTTTAATAACAATTAATGGTTCAAAATTTGAATCGATAATATGAGCTCTTTTTGATCAAGATTCATACATCACAAATCTATGGCAACATTAGATGGTAAATTGGTATTTATTTCTATAAATGTTAGTTTGATTGCAAGATATTTGTGGAATACATCGAGATATTTTCAATCCTTCAATAAAAATCATAAACTTCTAAAAATTAAAAATAATAGAGTTAAACTGACATTGCTTACAGTCTAAAACTATTGTAGTAATTTTAACTTAAAAGGATACCACGACCATGTGTTTTCTTCATCTTACAAATACCTAACTTGGCAAATTGTATGTTTTGAAAAACGCTGCTATGATTAATATTAGAGCCTAATAATAATAAACCTATTATCAAATTTATAAATTGCATAATAAGCATTTTTACTCTAAAACAAATATTCAAAAAAGTGTGCACCATTTTTTATTATTTATTTTATTATTTATTCAGAAAACCAAGAATTGTTAAAAATATTCATAAATAAACAAATTCTATAAACAAAATAATTTTTTAGCTATTTATCATATGCAAAAATAAAATGATAAAATAAAAAAATATCTAGTTATGTTTTTTCAAATAACAGTAGATCTTTTCAATACTTAAATTGTAGCTTTGGAACATAATTAATACATATTATTATCTTTTTGATCAATCAATTTTGGTTTGAATATAATAAAAAACCTGCTGCTATTTCAATAGTATTGGTAAATTCAATTTTACATTTTCAGTGTAAGACATTTCTTCTTCTGGACAGTCTATCGCTGAACTCAAGCTAAAAAATCAATTTGATAATAATAAATTAAAACTAAGTAAAAAAAACAAAACTCTCTTTAACTTCATAATTTATGAATATAATTGATAACCAAATTGAGAAAAATGGTAGAGACGACGGAAAATCAAAATTTTATCTTATCTGACATAATATCTTAAAATACTTTAAACAAAATTGGATATAATTTTTAATAGGTACCTAAGAATTATGATTCTTCTATTTTAATTATATTGGAGCAGTAACGCTAAACCAAAATAAATGTACTTATTTTATTCTGAGCAATATCGTTTGCACTTGTAATAGATATTTACATAATTTAATAATTATGTTAGTTTCTTAAATTCTCAAAGTGTGTTTCGATGCAATGCTTTCAATGTTTTATTTTTCTAACTGGTTTTTGAAATGATAATTTCCCGTTTATGAGTACTAACAATTCGCATAATATGAGGTGGTTTTGAATTTGAGAAAAAGAAACAATCCTTAATTATATTTAATTTTATTATGAACTAAAATAAATACAAATTATTAAATATTTCACAATATAATTTCGATAAAATGTAGCGCCTAAGGGTCCCCACTACTACATTAAATTTTAGTTCAAAAGGCCTAAAGTTTTGACAAAATTAAAATTAGTTAACGTTTTCTAATTCTAAATAGAGATTTGAATTCAGCAGAAAAATGTCTATAGGTATAAGTTTATATTATATAATACTTTCCATTAATGAGTTTTAGTTTATTTACAATTATGATTTAATAAAATCCGTGTTTTTAAGTTTTTAATGATTGTTATAACAACTAAACAAGATTACATATTTCAAAGCGTTCCTTAAAATCGATAGACATCTATGATAACAAATTGTATAAAAATTGTAACTTGTTTTATGTTTTTTATCAAATAATAAATATTGCTTTCAAATTACAACACACCACCTGTAGAGTAAATATAAACCCATCTACTGTCTGCCTATTCCACGGATCAATCTAATAAAGCGATAATATTTTTAAAAGTACATAGATTTTTCATGTTTACATGAAAACGACTTTTAAATTAAAATTTTTAGAATTATTTGAATTGTATTCATAACATTTCAAAAGTTATTTTATAGAATTGATATAAATAAATAAAATACCGGTTTAATCGTTGTATATCAAAATTAATGCAAATTCAGATTTATTTTGAACAGGCCTTATCTGTTAAATATATTAATGTTATGTTAGATAGAAAGTACACAAGTTTTTACTCATTTATTTACTCGTTTTTATTAATATTTTTTTTTGTACCTTTTTGTTATAAAATAGCAAGAAGCTGATGATGATGATGACTCTGACAACTTAACATATCGCCAACATAAAATAATTAAGCAGCCTTCTCTAAATCGTATTCCAAGAATGTCAACTATGGAGTCTGGAATGTCACCACCAAATGAAGCAACACCGTTGCCCAAACAGCAACATCAGCCACCATTATCACAGTTTGTATCATCACCGTTGAATGCTGACTCAGCCACTGCTGATGTAGAAACCGAAAAAACGAAAAAACTTTTGGAATGGGAGCTTTCATCGTTGGAAGCGGATGACTTGCGATCGCATGCCTGGTATCATGGTCAACTGGTGGACCGGAACGAGGCTGAGCGGTTATTACGTCAGTGTGTCTCCGAAGAGTATGGTTCTGTTACTGCAAATGACACGATTTCTCCTCCAAACAATTCTACTGCTACTGCCACTATAGGCTCTTCATTATTACAAGAGCATGCCGAAGAAGACACTAGTGATTCGGATGGAATGGAAGACGTCAGCAGTGAGAGCAGTGAAGCCAATTTCGGTGATGACTCCTTGGACGAACGTGGCATGGATCCGTCCGTAGCCACGTCAACCACGATGGCTGCGGCTCTGCAGTTGCCGATTAAAAGACCCAAGCGGCCTCGCCGACCTCGGCGGCACTTCTATTGTTTTTTAGTTCGAGACAGCTTGAATGTCCGGCCACCAGGTCGATACGTTGTGTCGTGTCTGCGGGTTGACAATTACGAAGACTTCGAGACTGGGGACAAAAACAAATCCCAACGCTGTCGTGATGATCAGCGACGGAAGTTTCGCCGACAACAACAACGGAGACAGCGAAGGCAACAGAGACATCCTGTGTTGCATTTTGTCGTGAATGAGGTGAGTGACACATGTTATCTTAATTTATTATTTAGGTAGTAACTTTTTTTCTGATATTTTTTTCTATTTAAAAGGTCTTGTGTTTTTTTTTGTATTCAATAAAAAATTTTTCGATTAATATTTTAAAAAAATTGACATTTCTTAATTGGTGAAACAAAATAAGAACAACCATGACAGAATATTTTATTTCGGATCATTGACATTAAATAAAAAATTATTTTTAATGATATTAATTTGCCTTATCTGACATGAATTCTGTAGTTCACTGAATTCAATTTTACGAATTTAAAATCTTACTTCATGGAATGGCCATTTTAATACATTATTATTAGGGAACGGATTTATATGTAATAAAAATACAAAAATATGTGCTAAAAACATCAAAATATGCGGGAAAAACATTTTGATTTCTGTATAAGTACAATGCATTAATGGAAATAAAACATTCAATATAATTATGCAGATATCAGGTACATATAGAATATATTACAAAATTATGTGTTACTTGGAATAATTACAATTTCTTTTAAATCATTGAATGTGAAATGTTGCCTATTAGGTCTCAATATATGTTTAAAACGGTTAAAGGATTGTTCCACATCAACTGATGTAATTGGAGGAATGGAAGATATTTGAAGCTCATAGTATCTGAAGACGATAATTCCAAATTTGTATATGAATGTCTATCACTCAGTATTTCATTGTTTGTTTTAAAATCAATATATAGAACGGTTTGTTTTCGGTAAAAGCATGCATTTTTTTCTATCAACATCTATCCATCCGCTTGCAATTTTAATTTTTCTTTTGCTGATTCAATAATTTGAATACTATAATTTAAGGACATAATTTTTTGTTATACCGATAAATAGCTGGTTTAGTTCAACGCAACATGGCTTAAAAACGTTTGAATGATGAAATGATTAAATATGCTTAAAAATATTTACAAATTAGTGAAATATGTAAAAACATGTAAAATACAATTTTCGTTATTTTAATATGAACGATTTAAATCTTGAACATTTCTTATCAAATACTATCTTGTTCTAATAAGAATATGCATTTACATATACCTCCGTTGCCTAATTATTATGTATTGATTAATTCTTGGTATTTTCAAGCTTAATACGTATTTAAATTGTGTACATAAATATAAAGTTTTGTTGTCTTTCCTCAAATTATAGATAATCCTGCAACCCGGAACAGTATATGAGCGTTCACAATTCAGTTTTGGGGAAACCTTACCATCTCTGACTACCGCTATTTCAACTGCAGTGGTGAACAACAACGATCAACGGCAATTTCAGCCGGGATTTGATAGTGTGCCCGATCTGATCAGGTACTATGTTGGTGGTGCTGATGACAATGCCGTACTTTCTTATGGAGGTGGGAACGATGGTGTTGTGAGTAGTAGTAGTATGACACTTTCTCGGACAGCTCAAACTGATGTACGGATTCGGTATCCATGCAACAGGCGTCGCCCACTGATGATAGACTACCCGTTGGCTGAAGCGACATCTCCAAATATTTCCCCGATTACGATGGAAAATGCTCGGTTGATGCAACAACATTGCAGTGGAGTGATTGCGCTTTCCGCCCACAGTGAACGACAACGAGTATTATCCACTTCTCCTGGTGGGGAAATAGAAGCGTCAACTTCATCTCAGAATACAAATCATCGACATCATTCACCATCGTCACCTACTCAAACTTCAAAATGGATGCGCATGCATTGTGCATCTAATTCGTTAATCCGAAGAACTCCTTCAGCGACCGTAACATCCGAAATGGTTACATCAGCTACGTCTTTGATGCCTTCTGCAGCAGAAGGATCGGCAAATCAAACTCAGTCACAACCATTGACATCCCCTTGCCCCCCAATAATTGATCCACACTTGCCAATCAATAGCACCACAATATTATCACCACAAGGTATATTAATGACAACTATACCGCGTACGGCAACTTCACCCGAGAAAATCTTTATATCTAGGCCAACGCGTTTGAAACCATTCTCATCAACAGCAAAGGCCATATCAATTACTCTACCGGGCCAACCACAATCATCTTATCCACCTCCTTCAACCTCCGGTTCATCATCGTCATTATCATCTGAACGTCCTTCAACTTCGGGGTCAACGCCATTATCGTTCCAATCAGGTTTATCGCCACCACAATCGCTCGCCTCGAGCAGTACTCCACACTTGACAATCTCTGATTTATTATCATCACCATCATCTTCAATGGACTCACCGAGAATTTCACAGAGTTTATCAAGGGTTAATTCATTAAATCGTGAATTAAATGAACCGTCGCCGTTCAGTGTTTCCAGCATTACTACGACGGAAACGAATGAGAGTGTACCAACACCCGCCATCAATAGAGATCCCCCTTTAACACGACCTTCACGCAGAGATTTAATCACTGCGCAGGTGGCTCGTATTATGAACCATCCTATTCAGAGAGCAATATTGTCACCATTTGTTCAAGTAAGGGTACGCAATGGCTATCGGTCTATGCTGAACAGGATGTTACAACCTGAGCATGTAAGTCAACCAAGAATTTTTAATGGTTCTCCGAATATGAGTTTATCAGGAATCAATCGCCATGAGTACGATGGCCCCCGGAATGGATCAGCAAGCAATTTGATTCAGCCCGAAAGACGTCAAGTTCCTAGTAATAGCCAGAATACATCCTCAGAAAATGAGAATGATGACGAGGAACGAATGGAGCATCAATCCTCGTCATCCAATTCTTCTTCCATTTCAACATCCACGTTAAAGGATCAAGAAATAGGGCGAAATGGCGATGGACACAGGCAGATAACGGACCATCAGAAAGTAGAACACATTGTAGAGGAACCCCCAAAAAATGAGCGGCAATGCACAGGCAGACAGGATGTAAATTGCAAAAAAAAACCTCAGGTTGAGGAGGTCCAAGAGGTTGAGATGAGGAAAAAAAGTGTAGAAGAAGAGCACACACCTGATGATCTAGTTGATTTAAAAGAAGATCAAAAACAAAGTGATGGGCAGAGATCTTTGGATCCAGATTCCAACGTAGAAAAATCATCGGAAGCATCTGAAAATCAGAATTTTCGGAAATGCCGCACTCGTTGGACTAACACACTGCGTCAAGGGTTAGTTGACATGCTGGAACAGCCACATTTGGATTACCAGAATCGACAACTGACTCGAATTACGGGGACACAAGACTGTGATCCCCGACAACGAGGTTCGCGGCAAATAGATCAGACGCTGATTGAAGACCAAGAGATCGACCATACGACAGAGAGTATGGAGACGGAACTGCATAGAATATTACTAGACACAGAAACCAGACAACTAGCAAGTTTAACTAATCAAATAGGTCGAGCGGTCTCAGTTCCCCCAGCTCAAACACGTGCCACTCGAAATTCTATTAGGTTATCAAATAATGACTTAGCTGAAAACATGATTAGGCAATGGGTAGGTTTACAAAGAATTTCAAATCGAAGTAGAAGCTCCGAAGTAAAGGGAATACACAATCGAAGCCGAATACCTCTAATCGAACTTTTGCCACGTATTCGGCGGCAACGGTGGCAGAATAATAGACTTGTGACCGTTTTGCGAAACCCCCAGCTGCCTGCAGAGGACGATTTTCAGTCGTCGGGGGAGTACCTTAGAGGACACGTGACTCCACCGGGAGGAGTCCAAGTGCGAATGCAGATGAATATGAATTATCCTCAAGTGAATCGAGGTATAACTGGTCATAGTATCATTAATCAGGAGGGTAGAGGCACCCCCGTCGCCAATGCCGGTCAATCGAAGACTGTCGAGTCCAATGCTGACACTTCCAGCCAAAAAAAAGGTACTTGTTCTGTTGGTGTCGGCAGTATTGGGCGCAAGCTGGCTTGCGATTACGTAAACATCAACCCTTTAATCGATGACCATAACAACTCATTCAAAAAAAGTGGTACTGTACCTTTCAACACTAACGATCTTGACACGATCCATCACAAAAATTATCAACACCACGGATATAAACACCAAGTCAGCGAACAAAAAAACAATAATAACTACAAAAGTTTTGTTGCTAACAACATCGAAGCAGACGCCGATTATGAAAATATAATTACTCATAACACTGAAGATACCAATGATTTTAATTACGAAAATATAGGTCAAAACAGTGATGAGAAACGTCAACTAATTAATGACTGCAATGGAGGTAGTACTGCAGTTGCTGCTGCTTTGCGTGCCGTCCACCTGGCGATAATTGGTGATCCTGACGACTACGGTGGAACAACAGTGGGTTCTGCCAGATTAGCAGCCGCCTTGTGTCGTGCTGATGGTCGGGCCACCGTACTACCATATCGACGAAATTTTACTGAAAGTGAACAAGTTAGCCCACTTTTGAGTACATGCCCGCTTCAACTTTTGGGCCAACCAGGACCAGCGGGACGTCGAGCTCGTCTAGATGTCATAGAGAGGTATACCTAACATTGTTTTAAATCTAGTCCAATTTTAGTTTTGTAAAACCCTTAAAATTGCTTCAGATCACTTATAGTACATAATATGGGCGTTTTTAAGATATGAATTTCTACCTTAAATATAAATTATAATACACTACTAACGTTAAACAATACCTTAGTCAGAAATTTATATTTAAAAAAACACGCCAAAATTAGATAAAAATGTAATATGTGGAATCGTGTACGTGATTAAATGTTATCAAAATCTTCAAGATTCCGAATGTATTCCGGTACTTTTAGTATTCTTTGACATAAACGTAAAATCATAAGTTATCGTCTCACCAATTGTAAATTGCATATTCGAGTCAGTAATTTGGTTATCTAAAAACATCTGTTTTCAATAACTACACAAATATTTTCATAGTTATAAAGATATTATTTCAATAATAAATATAATTCATAAACACGAGTACCATCTTATCAAAATCAAAATAACATTTTATATTTCATTTCAATTATACACCTCGTATTTGTTTATATTTGAACACATTTTTATAATTTTTATAATATACTAGCTGTCCCACCCGGCGTTGCCCGGCCAAAAGTCACCTTAGTTGAACCTGAGATTTTTTTACATTATATTAATAATAGCTAACCCGTCAAACGTAATACTACATAATTTGCCTACATGTGGAACAGAAATTAGCCTGTATATTAAGATGGTGATTAAAAAAATTATAAAAAATTAGTGAAAATTTGATTAGTTATTAGTTATTTTTTACCAATAACTAATGTAACGCCATTGATTGTAAATACTAATAATAGATACCCAGATAAATTTTTTTTTTTTGCTTAACTAAATAATTATAATAATTGTTTATTACTCCACGTCAATACCGACCTGCCTAGAAGCACTTTATCGGACTAAATTTATACCTAAAACCTTCTCTGTGATATCTTCTTTAATTTAAAAAAAATTGCACGACGATTGAATAAGTAGTTAGGTAGTTTATCTGAACAAAAGACAGCGACTTCTATAGTAGTATAGATATTAGATAAAGATATAGATTATAGTTAGATCGCGTTGTAAATTGTGAGTGACTGAAACAAAAAAAAAAGTTTAAAAAACGAGAATTCTTAAGCAAAACCATCTTTTGATAAAATCTATTTTGTTAGTTTGGGCAGGTAACTAAAAAAAAATTGACCGTAAATACATGATTTTTTCGGCGAATATTTATATTAGAATTTTCTATACATCATACAATTTTTGAATCTTTTAGTGTTATTAATAGTCATAAGTAATTTTCTATTTTTGTTAGTTTTTTTAAATTATTGTGGAGAAAATATGTTTGCTCGGTCATACGATTTTACTAGTGTAATTAAAAATTAAAGCCAAGCGAAAATTCACAATAGTTTTTTATTGGCATCTGAAGCTAATGAAATTATTTCTACATTGGATGGTCAACCATAAACTAACAATTTAACAGTGAATGATTATTTATTTTCTAAATAAATAATAAATATAAATAAATATAAAGATAAATAGCCACAGATACTTTAAATATTCACCAATTAGTATTTTTATAGTTTAGTTCTTAATTTCTAAACTCTCCTTAAACTAATTTAGGTGTCAGATAAATGTTGACCGTGTAACTTAAAATCTAGTGGGTTCACCCGTTTTTTTATTTGTATTTATTTTCGTTATTATAATACATAAGTTATTATTATCTAGTTATTATAATCATCGTTTACTTCACCACCACCACACCACTGTATATTAAATTATAGAAATGTAATTATCTATACCATCATTTAAAATCTTTCTTCTCTTTATTAAGTATTATTCTTATTTATCGATGTGCCCAAAATTATTTGTATACCTATCCAAGATTTTATATTTCTTCTTCTCGGGTGAAGGTTGTGCGTTCGTACAAGATTTCTTTATAGCAGTCCGTTTTTTAATATTATTATTACTTTCCCTCAATATTATCTTCTCAATATCTAAATTAAGTATAAAATGTATAATCCAGTCCTAGGGAATCTTGGTATGTGGTTCGCCACCCAAGATATTTTAGTGTACCCTACAACACCTGACTTGTTCTCGCGTTATCCTAAAGTAACAACCATCGAGTATTTATCGTCTTATCATGACACTTGTATAGTAGTTAAATATAATTGCTATTATTTAATTCATGTGATTTAATATGTGTTTTAACTTCAGAAAACAACTTAGTTTCTGCCTGCCAACCTTATTTCATATGTGGTGTTGTTCTTTAGGTTTGCTTGTCTGCAGTACCTAGTTGCAATGACAGTAATAGTGACGCCTTGTTTGCTACTAATTGGCAGTGACATAAATGACAAAGAAAATCTAGCAGATGAAAATCTCGAGTGGAGTTTGGAAGATGAATACGAATACCGCCGTCGGCGGTTCTATTACCGATGTGCTGGTATTAGTAGTTGGTGTGTCTCTGATAACAATTCCACTTCTGATGACGATGACGAGAATTATAAACTAACAGCTAATTCAGATTTTGACTCTGGTTATTCATTGCCACCAAGAGAAGAGTGGGCTATTGAAAAACGTCACTGGTTGGATCTTCTGACTAGACATAGAGCAGCTGCTCTCGATAAGTGGATTCGTACGGCAGCTGATGCCAAACAGGCAGTGGGTGATGTGTATGGTTATCGGGCTCTGATGTCAGCGCTATGTTCTGATAGGGTAATTATTAAAATATATTTGTAAAATATTAATATTTTGAAACGATTTATAAATAAAACCTTAGTAAGAAGTGTGCACTAATTATTTTTATATACCTATATTTTAGATTCAGTCACTTCAAGATGCATGGGCAACTCTTCGTCGATTACACACTGACA
Organism: Myzus persicae; assembly: GCF_001856785.1. Taxonomy (NCBI): domain Eukaryota; kingdom Metazoa; phylum Arthropoda; class Insecta; order Hemiptera; family Aphididae; genus Myzus; species Myzus persicae. Next base: position 145,772 of record NW_019102714.1, on the reverse strand, counting down.
CAGCTGTTGCGTTTGAGTCCCGGCTTCGACCCGAGTTTCTGGGCCGCAGAGAAAAAAATTTAGTGACAGTGTTGGGAAAACCAGGCATTAATGACATCGATGATAACGACGTGAATGAGCTACTGCAGCTTCCGCCAAACGCAACAGTTCCTGATGCCACAGCACTGGCTGTACTATATGAACATTTGTATAACGACAATAATTTTAATACGAGTAGTAGCTTCAACACTACTTCCACTAGCTTAAACGATGTTGGCAGTAACAAGGAAAAAGACCCTAGAGTATCGTCATTTTTTACATCACCATTGTTACTGTCACCTTCACCGTGGTCGTCTCTCAATAGTGGTATAAGTCGTGGACTAGGATCTTCGGTTGCGTCTGACTACGGACTGAGTGCTCTTCATGTTCAGTGCATCCAGTACTCCGAGTGGGTGCAGCAGAGTTACGGTAATGATGATTCTATATTAACGAAACCACCTATGTTACAATTGGACCGGTTTCGCAGTAACTTCCGTGCACTATTACATCAGTATAGTGGAAGTTGCATTGATGATTATGACGACGATGATGAAAGATTTAACTATGTACTCGATTACAAAGATGAAAACTTCCAGAAGGATGAAAATACTTCCCACCACAAGGAAGTTAACTACAATCGAAACGACGAATTTGCATACGAACGACAGTATGAAGACAATATAGAGAAATATGGCACAAGTAGTGCTGATTATGATGATTGTGGCGATGACGATGATGATGATGCTACAGTTATCTGCTGTAATAACAGCAGTTCTCTTTCAGCAGTGAGAAGCATTGCAGTTGATAGTATGTGTGAAGACTCACATGTTGGAGCTATGGCAACAGAAAAGCGACGACAAACAACAACGAAAAATGAAGAATGCCATCTTTCTCCAGATCAAGAAGAAGACCGATTCTATCGCTGGATCGAGGATGTGAGTGTTTATAGTCCAGGCCCCGCACCGCTGAATATTGTGTTCTGCACCGAGCTTCATGTCCGACTATTTTGGCCTCCAACTCTTTTCCTTCAAGACGTTAATGACGACAAAGATACCGTTGATCATAAGTTGGCGATACCCGCCTACGCGCTAGGCACGACATACGCTGCGACCGCAACAGCAGCTTACGATGGTGAAAGCGAATCTTCTATCCATGTGCCACTGGCGTTGGACCTGAATCATGTAATTACTGCACAACTGGATCAAGCTGCTCAGGATATGCGTCTCAGGTACAAAGCCATGGATGATTTTTTGGATAGAGCATGTGCCTATTCGACGTTGCTCGCTAAAGTAGCCTATGAAGATAATACGATGGTAGGCAAACAACAACAGCATTGTATGCTGTCACAGTGTGTTTAGAAGAGCTATCCTCTTTGACTCCGGGGAATCTCTAATATTGTAGAGGTTAAGTTGTGCTAATCTACTCCGGAGTAATAATAAGCCAAATATCGACATTGTGAAGCTGTAACTAACTAAACATTAGAATATTGCTAGTATTATTTCTTGTTTATTTACTATATATCATATAGTATGTTGTATAGTATATTCAGCTAAGCTATTTCGAAAATCAATTGTATATATAAACCTTTTAGTGTGATTCACAGAAATGCAAGGTCGTTATACAATTTCTCACTTCCTTTGTGGCATTGATCACTGGCGTGCGTCTGCTATCATACTCAAGGGTTATGTTAGGTTAGTTTATTTTATAGTTATAAATGATATACGTGAGTGTACTCATTATGGTGGATTATTCTAATTAAACTGCCCAGTGGCTGGGGGTAGTAAGAATACTGGCCACGGTAATGAGCGCGACCGGTCGTAAGAGGCGTCCAACACGCTCCTGTGCGCGTCGAACATCATTCCGGTGCTGGCGATTAAATGCCAAGATGCTCGGAGCTGCTAATTAAAAGACGCGCTCAGCTGGCAGCATATTTTGTTAAGTTCTATTGTTTCACATTAATTTTATGGTTTATTTTTACATTTTAAATTTTTTTTAAAGCCTTTGAATATTCTGATTGTTATTGGGGTAGGTATCTTTATATATTTAGTAAAGCCCTAATTATGATTAAGCCTTATCATCACAGGCTAAACATAACATCTAAAGTAGTAATAATCTCATTTGATCATTATAAAAGTTTAGGTAAAAATATGTTTATCAATTTAATAATAAAAAACACATATTTCTCAAAATCTTTCATTCAATTTACACAATTTCTCATATTATTTTCCGTGGTTTAACCGTTGTTATCTTATATTCCATTTTTTTTTATTCTAATAAGAATTCATATTTATTTTTATTACACAGGTCTTTAATAAACAGCACATTATAAGTGCATTCATTTTTCTTTTATATACCTAGGTATAAGTTAGTCTGTTTATGAACTGTTATTTTAAGTGATGTTTATGGTTAAGAATTTTTAGATTTAATGTACATTTATATTATCCATATTTTTCTAAAGTTTAATTTTTTTTTTTTTCTAAGAGGCAAAGGACTGTTATTTTAAGTACGTAATTAAGATTTTATAATAATATATAAAATTAATGAAGATGAGCGTATTTGACGATATTAGAAATACATTTTAATGTAGATTAATGTAAATAAATGTAGACATATAATATATTATAATTTAATATACGTACGACCCCTCGATAGTTTTGAGTATAAATATAAGTAGGGGGGTTAGGTTATAATTTGGGCGCAGTTTATACCTGAATTTATTTAATTTCGGTTTAGCTAACTAACATGGATTAATATAAATATAAATATGTATATATAACATAGGTTAATAAACGATTTATAGCGTTGGATAGTCGTGATTGCCGGACGTTAAATACTCGAGTCGAGGTTTTGTTTTTTCATTTTTATTTTTTTGATGTACATGCAATTGGTTGTTAGGTACTACAAGTAACAACAGTTGCATGTACACGCCCGCTCGATAGTTTAAGTTTAAATATAAGGATAATATTAGCCGCAGTTTATACCCGAAATTTACCCCAACTTTCCAAATAGCAAAGTGCTGTTCAGAGGACGTCGTACCGTTACGTCTTCTCTACGCTTACTAACGCATAATATATCAAAATGTACGTCCAGCAGTTCCAATTTTGTATTGTTAGCTTAAATAATAAAATGAATTAAAGAAGATTATCTGTGTTCTCTCGCTGGTAATGGGCCAATTCACTCTAATATTTAAGCTACAGTACAAATTCGGAATTACTGGATTTAAATTCGTGTATATTTTATGCGTTAGTATGACGGAGACGACATCCTTTTATAAATATTTTAATTTAGAAATAAACTTAAATTTCGGTTAGGCTAACATGGATTAATATAAATATGTATGCATAATTTAGCATAATAAATGCTGTATAACGTGGTTGCCGATTGGTTAATACTCGAGTCGAGGTTTTGTTTTTTCATTTTTATTTTTTTGATGTACATGCAATTGGTTGTTAGGTACTACAAGTAACAACAGTTGCATGTACACGCCCGCTCGATAGTTTAAGTTTAAATATAAGGATAATATTAGCCGCAGTTTATACCCGAAATTTACCCCAACTTTCCAAATAGCAAAGTGCTGTTCAGAGGACGTCGTACCGTTACGTCTTCTCTACGCTTACTAACGCATAATATATCAAAATGTACGTCCAGCAGTTCCAATTTTGTATTGTTAGCTTAAATAATAAAATGAATTAAAGAAGATTATCTGTGTTCTCTCGCTGGTAATGGGCCAATTCACTCTAATATTTAAGCCACAGTACAAATTCGGAATTACTGGATTTAAATGTGTGTATATTATGCGTTAGTATGACGGAGACGACATCCTTTTATAAATATTTTAATTTAGAAATAAACTTAAATTTCGGTTAGGCTAACATGGATTAATATAAATATGTATGCATAATTTAGCATAATAAATGCTGCATAACGTGGTTGCCGATTGGTTAATACTCGAGTCGAGGTTTTGTTTTTTCATTTTTATTTTTTTGATGTACATGCAATTGGTTGTTAGGTACTACAAGTTACAGCAGTTGCGTGTACACGCCCACTCGATAGTTTAAGTATAAATATAAGTATAATATTAGCTTACATATTAGGTTATTAGGTATTATATATTATAGTGTTAAATTGGGAAGTAGTTATGTCGCCTATTTTAGTTTAGACTTTAAAATTGTTGCCAAGTTTTCGTACTGGCTGGCTGTATTTAATTAATTAGATTACGCGTGTGTCCGGGTACGGGTTTTTTTTTCATTTTTTTTTTCATGCCCACCGTAGAACGCATGCGTAAGTGCTAAAGTTTAGTTTTTAATTTTTTATTACCTATTTCATCATGATGTTGTTGAAATTTGCCACATCAGCCCGTTTAAGCATCGTTCATTTCGTAAAATATATTTAATACTGTCATTTAAATTTGAATAAGATAATAAAAAACTTTTATATGATTTATCGTTAACGATAAATTCCGATCGTGTAATAATTCATATTCCATACAGAATAAAACTAATTGTCGAATAATTAGCTTGCTTTTCTAAGTTACTTTATTATATTTTTTGTCTAGAGTTTAAAATTGTGGCTAAGGTTTTGCCCTGGCTTAAATCATAAGCAAACACAGTGGATTAGAAGTCTAACTTATTTGCATGTTCCTGGATACGGTTTTATTTTATATACTCACCGTGCACATGCATTTAAGTCCTTTAGTTTAGTTTTTATTTCATTTTTTACTTTATTCATACTATTAAGTTTAATAATAATTAATTATGGTAAAATCTTAACTGCCAATATTATTATTTGGTTAAATTGGTAATTATATGGACCAATTAAATATCTGCTCATTCATTGTGTTCAGTGTTCACCCTATTATTGATGCATATAACTTTTTAATAATCATAACATTATAACGAAATTCCCGTAATTTTCTATCAATCCGTTCTCGTTTCGTAGCCAAAATGATTTTATTTTTTTGTCCCACACAAAACAGCAATTTCGATTACTTGGCATTTAAAGGTTAAACGATAAAAATAAAGATAAAGATACAGATTATATTTTTAATTTTTTAATAATAAAATACTAATATCAGTTAGATAATTATATATATGAATACTTCTATTTGAGTGTAGTTGTATCGAATAATGTTTCATTCACAACATATTATTTTTTTTGGTTTAATCGGTACTGATACCATTTGCATAAAAGTTTTGACCAACAAAAAATACATTTATTTTATTACATCCCAAAAATTACATCGCTGAACATTCACTACTTTTTGAACATTTTCATTTTAGATTTGACAACTAAACATTCAAAAAATAATTCTCTTTCATTAAATTACCAGGTAAAGGTTTTATACAACCTTGGTCATTGTAAAAGTAACAAAGTACAAATTATTTAATAGACACCCGGGTTATGTATTACATTGTATGGTTTATTTACAAACTGTTTGTCTATTTAACCAGTGTATTTATTCAATGTACGGGTATTTTTAGTTCTATATTTTATTTTATTACTTTAATTATTTTTATTCTACTATTATATTTTTTTTTTATTAGAATTAATAATTGATAATATTATTATTATTATTATTATTTATTATATCATAGCTTGGTTATTGTAAAAGCGTGCAGCTCAAATGTTTGTGTTTTGATTAAAAAAATACATAATGTAAAAAATTGTTGTCGTAAAAATTATATAATGTATCACTTATAATGTATCAGTGGAACCAATGACTTAATTAACCACAACTTCACAGTAATTGATATATATTTATTTTTTTTCAAAACATGTAAGAAATATTTATTTCTATGATTTTTGTGTACTAAATTTGTATTTTATATTTTATATTTCCGGTGTATTGTAGTATTATTTCTCATATTTTATCGATTCGTGATTATTTGTTTATTTTAATAATGTCTGCACGTGTAATCTTATTTGAATTAATAAATAGTAATATAATATATTATAGTTTAGCTGTAACTTTGTTTCTCAGGTCATCACTATTCCTTTGGTATTTACCTTGTACAACTACACTTTACAGCAGAATCAGTTCACATTCAGTGATAGGATTGAGAAGGAGCCTACCTACACAGTGTTTAAATATATATATAAAATATGCTACTGCTTACTTTTATAACTTTTGATGTGGAACATCTAATGCTGCGGGTGAGACTGGTTGTGTTGGTAAACATAAAATTCTATACTCGAGAATAAATAATAATTTCATGGACACTCGTCATGTGGCGAGTGCGTGTATATTACATTAATATCAAATATTATTAAAATGTGTATAATACGAAATACACTTGAAAAAAATTACAGTAATAGTGTGTAGGAAGCCTACTGCAATAGTGTATACAAAACGGAAAACGTAAAAAAAGTATATATATAAAACATAAATTATAAAATAATAATAATTAATAAATAAAAAACGGGCACGCGATAGCGGCTACCGTCGTTGCGTGCAGGTGTCCTGCACTACAGCCGTTGTCTTCGGAAAATCATAATTTTCACAATATTCTATCATTATTCTTCGAGAGGTCGTCAGACTAGTGGTGCGTCCAATCCATGTAGTACGCCGTTGGTAGCCGGAACGTTACGGACCAACACTTGAGCGGCACCACCGTTCAGCCGTATCCTGCCTAAAATCGGTACAAGTAATTATTCAAATGTCATCAACAAGATTGTATAAACTATTTAAAATATATTGATTATAGTGACACGTTTTCGGTATTTTTTTTTAGGGGGGGGGGGGGAACTTCTTACATAGTTCATTGGACTTAAATTTTCAAAGTTCTATTTATAAACCACATGATACGATTTTGAGTACTTATACTAATTTTCACACGCTTTTTTTATTTTTATTTTTATTGAATTTGTTTTAATCAACGAAAATAATAATCGAGGTCCATTGCACCCTGTAAAAGATTATCTTCTAATGAACAATAATTAATCAAATTAGACCGTTCTACAATCCATGAGATTTTTTCTTATAAAGAGTGTTTTGAGTAAAAAATCACGCTTTTCATTTTTAGTTGGCGTAATCATTGACCCTTGGGGGGCCACTTGCTATAATCACACTCACGCTAATCAATATTCACGACTAACACAAATGCCATGGAATTCAAGTCGAGGTTGCATATCGAAAAGTTAGCATCGAAATTGCATACGTATTGCCTAAATATTGTCCCTTAATATAGACACATTTGCAGGCCTTTTAAACTGGGATTAGATTTGAAAAGTGTGGTACATTTTTTTGAAATGATTATAAAAAATGATATTTATTATATGTTTATAAATTATTTAATGAACCAAATAATTAAACATATCAAATTCTTTACTCGGTACAACACCAAGAAATCAACACCTTTCAAAATATTGTAATATTAGATATTAAATACCTGGTATTTGGAAATTTTAACATTTAGATACATAAATTATGATTTAAACTATTAAAAGATAGTTGCAAACCCACCCGAATCCTTGTACACGGTCAACTGATAAAAACGTGATTTTTCGCCGTCATTCGGCGAAACCGTTAAATTTCCATCGTCTACAGCACCGTTGAAGTCTTCCGCTGCACCTTCGTCGTCCTCCTCCGCCGCAGCTGCAGAATCGCCGGCTTCTGGTAGCCGATACGCAGTATCCCTGACCTGGTAAAATCTCAATCCTGCTGTGTACATGGGAGGGTCTCCTGGTCCTGCCAACACCACGTGGCTGAGCACGAACCGGTCAGCAATCCGCCGACGATTTCGCTTTTTGAACCTGCTACTGGTGTCCTCGTGAAGCATCCAATCGATTATTGAACCACTACTGCTACTCGTGCTATAATTTCCCGAACCACGGCGTACGCGGAAAGCTTCGTCTACAGGCGCAAACACTGTCACAGTTCTTGAACCTTTTTAACAGATAATTGTAATCGAAATTTAGAAAAAATATATAGTTTATAATAATAATAAAAATAATATCTATTTAAGGTTTTTCAAAACTTAAAAAACATACCCACTACCCAGGAAACTATTCCCACATGCTGAATCACAAACGTGTTCGCGACAATACTTTTTACCTACCAAAGTACACTAACTAACAATAAAAAAAAAAGATTACCAGTGAGTAGCGATCGCACGGTGGGCGAACAGTGCTCGTCCACAGCTCGCAAAAATACGTTGTACCTTCGCTGCCTGTCGGCTCTCATGGTGGCAAGTACGTCACCGACCGGCAGTGGGAATAATACGCGGTCAACTGCATGCCCAATAGCCATGATCTGTTGTTGATTGCTTCCTCCTCCACTTCCGCTTGACGACAACACCATATCCCTACGCTGCTGCGTGGGCCCGGCGCTACCGTCGTCGGAAGTAGAGCCATCGTTAACTGCGGAAGACGCCGTTGGATTGACGTCGTCCAACACTCGGGCACCGTTGACAGTAAGCACCTGAAGTACATTGGTAAAATAAAAGTTAGGAGACTAGCACTAATAAATTACAGTGACATCAAATACAAATGGTTCCAAGAGCTTCCCATTTTATGAATAGTATCTATGTATACAGTATGTCCCGAAAACACCGTGTCAAGCTAGGATCTCCCCGGAAAATCAATACATATACCTACACTATATTAATAAGGATGGAAATTCTAATTAAAAAGTATAAGAATAAATTTTATTTTCCAAAATTTCAAGCATTTCCAAAAAAAAATGTATACAGTTTTTAAATTCTTAAGATAGCCATTTATTTACTATTTATTTAAAATAGTTTAAAAAAAAATAAACATTAAAATTGAGTAAAAGTTAATCAAATTGAGTTTGATTTCCTAAGAATAATATTGTTATGCGAGCAAAACACAAATTGATTTAATCGATCTTGCTGATTTTTTTATGACAATCTACTTCAAATCTATTTTTATTTACATCATTGAAAAAATGATTAACACGTTCTTATAGTATATTGCATCGACATGGTAAATATTACTCTCGAAATATTGAAAGTTACAATATGCAAAGCTATATATAATTGAGAATCCAGATCGTTAAAAACGATCGTACAATGATATACACTAATTCAACTGATTATTTATGTTTCAGTTGTTGGAAACATAAAATTGAGTTATTATCAAGTTATAATGTTACAAATATATTTTTGCAAAGCCTCACTAATAATTAGATATTTACAAATTGTCGTACAAAAAATCCAGGGTCTCATCGAGATTAATTAAATCATACGATTTGTGTTTTGCTAATATAACTATATATTTTACAAAATCAAAAACCTAATTTACTTTAACTTCGATTTTTATTAAATGATAATATATTTTTTTTTTTTGAGCTGTCTTAAAAAATTGAAATCTTGATTGCTTGCAAAAACCAAGTCTCATTTAGGTATCCTTCATATTTAACTTTTAAAAAAAAGACAAATATTAAATCTCCCTTATTATATATTTGTAATGTGGGTATAATCACTTCTATGTCGTTCCATCGGTTATCGTATAGCTGTCGGGCGTACAAATTCGCACGAAGTTGTGTGCCCGCTAAACTGACGCCGGTCATTTCGTCTCCTGCCATCAAATCAGACGCCCTAAATGCTCCAGGCACGACATGATGCAACAAAAGCTTTTGAAATAAAATTGGAATTATTAAAACAAAACAAATTAAATTTTTGTTACACTACCGCATTACGGTTATTAGTGATAGCTGAAAACACATATTCATAATAATATAGAAAATATATAGTTACCCCGATCAGCAAACGTGGGTTTTCACGGAACTTGTCTTCGGCACGATCGGGGCCGCCCAGCTGCACTAATAGTGCTCTGAATGCCTTGTCCGTCGGTACGAATACAGTAAACGGGCCTATTTGACGTAAAAAATATAAAAAATTATGCAACTATAATAGCAGCTCCTTTTAAATCATGGCCCTAGAATATTAATCATGTATAGTCCATACTCCACACGTTATATGGATATAAGTCCATGATGGAGGCCAGTTGTATGACTACGTTTGAGTAAGTATACAACCGAACGTAAGGATATGTTTTTTTAGAACCGCAGGTATATACAAATATTTAAGTTTCAATTGCTTTAAAGATGTAAATAATTTTTTTAGTAAGTACATGAATGTCTTCAAAGTTCAAAGTAAGATTAAGAACGTATATATATATAAGAAGTGTGGCAATTAAAAAAAGTATATATATACCGGTCTCTTCGAGCACAGCGTCCACACCGGCTTGTCGCATGTATTTGGCCATTGCGTAGTAGCCACGGCGACGAAGAGCCCCACTAAACATGCCTTCTTTCACGGCTTTGTTGTTATTGTTGTTGTTGTTGTTGTTGTTGAAGTATGACAAAGTTGAATTTACCAGCGGTGTAGTATAAGACGCTGACGTGGTAATTGTTGGTGGTGTATAAAATTGTTGTTGTTGCTGTTGGTGCTGTTGCTGGTGTTGGTGCTGATGGTGGTGATACTTGTTCTGCTGTTGCTGCTGTTGTTGTCCGGTAGTAGTTGCAACGGCTACAGCTTCGGTCGGTACGGCGGTAGGGAGGAAAAAGTTTTGGTATTGGTGCTGATGTAGCGCGGTGGTAGTGGTTTGTGGGGCCTTGGTGGGAAAGTATGACGTCGGGGCTGGTTCACGGCGCTTGTTGGTGCTAACGCCGATACCGCCGGTCACCAACGTTGATTGAGGCTGTACGGTAGACGGGAACGGCGAAACGTACGCCGGAAGAGGTGTCGAGGCAGTGGTACTGGCCACCGCCGCGCTGTCCTGTGCACTAGTCTTGGACGACGGTGTTGGTGAGCCACCCGAGGGCAGCCTGAGTTCGCCCCGGTTCAGCTTGTCCACTAGCTGCTGGAGCTGTTCGTCGTCGGCCACCGCAGACGTGCCGGCCACGTCGGCCGCCGCGTCACTGCCGTCGGACGGGGCGCCTCCGTGCTGCTTTTTCTCAATCCCGCGCACGCGCACGGTGCCGTCCGGTCGTTCCTCCAGGATGACAAACGTCACCGGTTTCTTTTTGCCACCAGCCGCAACCGCTTGTTGCTCTGCATACGCTGCGCCGCTGTCGACCGTAGCCGCAGTCGCTGCGTCACCGCCGTTCTTGGCAGCGGCACCGCCGTCCACGCCTCCGGCGCGAATTATTTCGTACTGTGCGACGCCGGGTGGCAGCACTTGCCGGGCTAGCTGTTCTAGTTGCTGCTGTTCGCTAACCGTCCAGGGCTGCGATGGTGCCGCACTCATAACAGGGGCTGCCGGCGGCGAGACGGCCGGTGGGGCGGCAGCGGGCTGCGGCTTCTGTCGGATCACAACCGTTTTGACGATCGTGTTCCGGCCACCGCTGGCCGTGTTGACGGTACCACCGACATTGGGCGATGCTGCGCCCGCGAATATCGCACTCGTATCTTGCTGTTGCTGTAACCGATTTCGTGACGGTGATGATCCGGTACCGGAACCACCGCCGCCGATCTTCACGTACTGAGCATTGTCGTTGGACGCCGATCCGGTGAAATGCTGTGTCAACCTATGGTTAACACCGCCATCGCCGCCTGCCGAAGTGAGTACCGTATAATTTCCACCGCCGGCACCCACGACCGCCGTCAATTGCTGACGGATCTGCTGTTCGATGTCCGCGTCCAACCCACCACCACCTCTCTGGTCGTCGTTGTCGCTGTCTCCGATGTTGGCGGCCACGGGAACCTGTAACGCCGGTGGCTGTGGTTGGGGGTAATATTGCGGTTGTGGTTGCTGTACCGGCTGCACACCCTGCAGTGGTATGTACTGCTGGTGCTGGTGGACGTGCCGATGCTGATTATTGATGGAAGTCGTAGAAACCACGGACGACGGAGGCGTCGTTACGAAGATCTGCTGCTGCTGCTGCTGCTGCTGCTGCTGCTTCTGCGGACGATGGACGTAATGTTGGTGGTGCTGTTGTTGTTGTTGTATTGTAGGGCCTGCTAACGTCGTAGGATAGTATTGCTGCTGTTGTTGCTGATTCTGACTGTGCTGATGGCTGTATGAAACTGTCGTCACCGGAGGCGATAAGGACGGTTGCTGCTGTCTGTTGTGATTGTTGTACTGCTGCGGTGACTGTGGTTGCCAACCAACAACTGCACCACCTCCGCCGCCGATAGACCTCTGTTTGCCATGACGGTCGTCTTCCGGATTGTCTGCGGCTGCATCGTCATCGTCTGCGGCCACGCCGTTGATCTGCAACAGCTGCTGCAGCTGGTCGACCGCCGAATCTTGGTGCTGGTCGCCACTGTCCTCCATCGGGATGTTCGCCGTCGACGACGGTACCGTCGATGCCGTTCCCGGTGCCGTCCACCACTGCTGTTCCTGGTTGTGCCGACGGATGTCGTCGAGTATGTGCGTCTGCTGGACAGCCGAGAGCTTGTGCGGCGGTTGCTGTACGGAATAGTCGTCGTCATCGACGTGCAGCAAGGACGGTCCGTTGCCGATGTCACGTTGCTGCTTAAATAAAAAAAAATCGAATGAAACAAAATATATATACATTTATGGGCACTATTTTTTTTTAGGGTGGTATTTTATATTTAAGTTTAATTATCGATAACTTGTAGCGGGTTCATTCCGTTGTAGTAATCAATAAATATTAATTTATAAAAAAAATAGAACGGCATAATATTACGACATATATTTTACAGAGGCACTTAGTAAATATATTTATTTTCATAAGTGGGTACCGAGGGATAGGTTTCAACATCGAAACACCCCCCTGGCTACGTCACTTAAACTGTAAGCACGAATCGTATAAATTGTTACCTACTCGTGCAGTGACGTAATCTTAACAAATAATGTACATACGTATACGGTAACGGGAATACGGATATTGGCCTTTGTTACTTTCGTGTGGTGAACTATAGAGTACATATATGTAGGATTTAATTTCGAGTGAAGAATAATATTATAATTATATCGTAATAATGATTATAAAATCAAGAAGCCTTTTTTGGTTTATAAAAGATTGATGTTACGAAATAATAATTAACTTTATAACTATTGATTATTGATTTTAAATTTAAATGAAATTAGGCTGGAAAATCTTAGCGATTTTATTTTTCACGCATTAAGATTTTAGACCTATGAACTTCTAGCTAAATAGTAAATATACTTGTAGTAGGTACTTCAATTTTAATTGTTAATACTAATTTGAATTCCTCTGCCTCTTTTCTGTGTTTTGTGGGAAAAACTTTTTAATTTGTTTACGTCATTGGCCTTTTAAAGTGTACATACCTATTCATTTTGAGAAATTAAGTAAATTCGTTTGGAGCGACGTAGTACATAATATTATAAAATTTCAAAATATCAAAAATGTATCTCTTATAAAACATAGAATAGGAGTTAACGAATTCAAATCTTTTTTTTAAATTAAAATTGGACAACTAGAAATATGCTGAATTTTGCCAGCTTATTGGCGTTTTTCATTGTCGCTTACCCGCGTAAATACAAACATATTTACAACAGTGTCTACGAAGACTTGTGCATGTTATAATATGTGTGCTATAGAATATTAAAATGTATTCTCTTCGTTTGCCTGTAGTTGGGTGATGAGGAATCCACACTCATGCCGGGTTGCATGAAAAATGTATCAATTAAATAATCCAATCAAATTTATGAACTAATCATGTTTAACGGACCATTAGCTCACTATTGTTTCTTCAATGTTTAGTAATCATGTACTAACTCAACAACCACGGGTGGCAGCGGCGAGCTTTCAAATTGCCTAAATGTTGCTCCTTAAACAATAGTCACCAAGAACCGCCTTAAACGTATAACATTTAGAACAAAAATGCTACACGGTACACACACTACACACACGTAACATATTTTAATGCATTGATATCAGATGATAATGACAGCTACATTCATACATTCAATTAGGCACCTAATTCTTGGTATAATACTTCATCGGTGTTTAAGATAAATGTCGTAACATAATGTATTATGTCATTGACGTTTGTTTTTATATTACCATTTAAAAAGCCACACGTTTTAATATGATATTATAATCTCATTTATTATACAAGTTATCAACCATAATACAGACATATTGTATAGGTAGGTAGTAGGTAACTAGTAAAACATCTTTCATGATGTTAATGCAATATTACATTACATAGGTATTAATATATTGTTATAAAATTGTATATGATAAATATGTCAGGTATTTTATTAAAAAAATATGTGTATAAATAAAAACAAACATATTTTATCCATAGAAAAGGTGTCGATTATTAACCTAATATGGTAGCGTATGGTTATAATAAATCAATAATGAGGTTAGCCTTAATCTTAAATGTACAGGGAATGGTGAACTCCTACGGCAGAAGCACGATGTACATAAAATCTAATTTATTTACATCGTAAGTAAAAGATAATCGTCTATATTGAAATAGTGTAAGCTTCTACACTAGATAGCGTCAGCTGATACAAGCTTTTATTAAATAAAAAAAATATAATTATTTATTTCTATAAGTATGAGACAAAAATATTATTATTTTTGAAAAATATTAGTCATATAATTGTTATGATATATTTGTACATGTTCAAAAACCATTTCAGTTATATTGTAAATAAAAATAAAAATAATTCATCGTTTATAAAAAAACATTGAAAACAAATTTGAGACTCCCTACTTATTTTTATACTTTGTAATTGCAGTAAGAATAGATTATGTGGGACCTTAAATTACATTTTAAAACTATTCAAATTCACTAAAAAAAAAAAAAACATTTTGTCAAAATAAACCGAAACCAGTCGAAAATTTCAAATGCATAATGCATAACACAAGCAAAAATATGGTGTGAATCGTAATGCCTTGGTAACACTAAAATAAATGTTTTATAAAAATGTCAAGTCTTTACGGTTTTTAATTATTGAAATATCTATTAAAACGATGACTCAAATTGTAATATTCACTAAATGGTACATAATTGTTATTATGACCAAACATAAATATTTTTAAAAATACCAAAAATGCAACAAAAATAACTTGAATATACTATTATAACTTATTAATAACTATATTTAGTAAGTACCTAATAGATGTGTTGCTTGCTTTGAAAGATTTGAAAGTCTTAGTATGTACCACAGTAAAGTAAACAAATGTGCCGGATACTACAAACAATTTGTTCCATTTATTTGTCTAAAGAATTGTTGGTTTAGTGTTGGTTATATAAAAATATATTAATAAAGTTAAAGATTATTTTGATAAATGCCCGAAAATTGTCCAAATGAATAAAGATAAATGTCCAAATTAAGTCTTTGTCGTTCGTAGGATCTAAAAAAGATAAGACAAGTAACTTACTAAACCAAACCTTTTATTTTAAAAATTTAAAAAAGTTTTATATCGACGATCAATTCGTTAAATGCAAATAGGTATTTTTAGTATGAAAACAACCTAATTCGAATTCCTTTCATTAAGTACTTTTCGTCATCAGAAATAGATTATTATTATTCCGGAAATTATTACTATAGTTGGAACAGACTATTATAATCATCAATTATGCAATATTGAGTGGAAATATGTTTGAACAAATTGTATGATTAGGCATGCATGCCAAAATCAAAGGAGTAAATACCTTCTGAATAGAAACACATCAGTCATCACATAACAGCATTGAAACATTATTTTATTCTCAAGTTATATAAGAACGCATCAAAATGTAATGCCTATATAAAACTCCTTAAAATTGTTTATTGTTGATTCCTACATAATGCGTAAAATGCAATCATGCCAGTCGGCAGTCCATCTACTTATTTGAAAGCGTATAAATTGGTATATAAACACAAATACATTATATAATATGTATTGATCAATAAATTGATAAATCATCGCATTCAAAAAACATTTCTGAGCTGAATTTACTTTATCTAGTTTTTTATAAAAAATTTTTTTAAATAAATGTTTAGTACAGATTTTAATTGTATTATATATTGGACAATATGTTGACATGTACAATTGTAACGCATATTGTTAATACAGATTATATTTTGATGTTATAATGTTGTGTTTTAAAATATCATTAAAAGAATTCTCAAAAAAAAACCCAGGTATTCGCATTGTTGTACCTATAGTAGGTTTCAACTTTCGAGTGTTCCTCATCATTGAGTACACTGTAATGGATGTGTTAAATTTGATGTGTCAAATTTGAATTCAATGATAAACCGTTGTATACTTGTATACGAAAAAACAGTTCTGTGTATGGGGACAGTTCTTCAGCCTATGTTTCTAACAATATTTAATACATATTTGATATTTTGCTGTTTGTAATAATTAATACATGCGATGGGTCGCACTAATATTTGATTAAAAAAATTACGTACCCTCAAGTCAGGACCAAAGTAGGTGTCGCACAAATAATGTGAAGTGAAGTTCTATACAATATTATTTTAACTTTATTTTTCAAGCCCCTGTATACGAATAATATTTTTTAAATTACACCAAAATAACTGAAATTGTTATTCTTAAATATTCCATTTCATAAAAAATGTAAATTAAAATAATGGCTGTAAAAAATTGTGAATACCTTTTTTCGACTTTTTTCATCCCACAAAGAAAAATGTATGAAGATTGAACATTATATTTAATTTTCAATCTTGAGCTTTACAAATTTAAGTACAAATTAATTAGCACAATCGCAATGCTGACGATAAAATTGGCCAAAAAATGTATATCAATAAAAAAAACAAAAAAAAAAAATTTCAAAGTTTATATTACTTTAAAAAGTTCCAAAATTATTTTAAAATTATTCCATGTCCAGAAAATGCTATACAATTATTTGAAAAAAATTACAAGTAATTACAAGTATCTACGGTTATTCGTTTCTTTGAACTACAACAAAATAATAAAAATCGATTTTGTAAAGAAATGTTTTTGCATAAAAAATCTTTTTTTTCACGGTTATTAAGAAAATTACTCTGACATTTTTATTTTTGATTCCCTAAAGCACTAAAAATGTCCGATTTTCTACTATAAACCTTTAAAATGACCAAACATTGAAGCATTGTTACTGCTCTAAAAGTTATTAACAGACACACATACGAAGAAATATATAATTGTTGCAAATCAAATCACTCCACCCTGAATCTAAAATGTTCCACCAAAATAAAAAACTTCACCATCATTTCAATTTTAAGTACCTACTTATTATGAACAATATTTTTTATTTAAGTCTATTTTTATGCTTCTTTTTTTTATCACATTTATTATGAATTATGATCAATATAAATTGAAAAATTGATTATGTTAAGAAAAAATTACAATTATTGAAGTATTATATTATTTTATAAACAATTATGTATTACATTACACTATACTGTTTTTACTTATTGTTCGTGAACACTTAATCACCATCGCGGCATCGCACCTATATAAATTGAACACTGTTGACCAACATCTATACTCTAAACATTTTATTGTCCTCGGATAATTGAAGTTAATTATTTAAAAGTAATGAACCTTTACATAAAAGTAAACGCATATATACTTGTACACAATAATAATGCACTGTATAATATTATTCACACACATGGAGCAATTTCGCTGTGCCACGCTGTGTGCGTCGTAAACATTATACGCCTCGCGTATAAATAAATTATTGTTACAATAGTTATGGGATGGGTGCGTGTGGCCGTTTTCGAAAAGAGTATCATCACTTTTTCTTTTTAACACACCCACGCAAATTACACGCACGTATATTATAAGATTTTTTTTCGTTTGCCTATAAAAAAAAAAAAATAAAACTAAGTATATTATATATTTATATATTAAATTAAAATGTGTGTGAAAGGGAAATTTCTCGTGCTACGACCGTGGGACCATCGTCTTAATAAATAATAACACAGCGTACGACGACGGAGCAACACAACGGTGCGATCTTTATCCGGCCGGATGACAATTACTACTCCTAATACTGACTGTAGACTCCTATATAATACTACTGTGCATAAAACTCCTACTATACCGTCGTAATACCGAGACACGACAATGCGAAGAGAGAGTGGCTCTTTCTCATCGGCGGAGGTCCTCGTAGTTTTTCGTTTTTATTTTTTTGGTTTTCATCGAAAAACGTATCTCACGCCATGCAAACAACGACCGTGCACACTTACTATCACCGCACCGTCACGTGTATCCGATGTACCTATCGCGCAGATTTAATTTTTTATCGGTTTTTCGACGGAATACCGATATACTAGGTAGGTATGGTACTATTACATTATAATAATGTACGTTTACTGCTACCCGACCGTCGTCTTGCTCTTGAATTACAGCTGTTAAACATGCAACAGTCGTGAGTTTAGGAACCTAAATAACGGCGCACTTGGCAAGAAAAATATTCCAGTTGTCACCGTTACGGACGATTTGGTTGACAATATATTACCGCTGTCAGCAAAATCATCTGCAAAATATTACTATTTATAATATTATGTGTTATTATTACTCTAACGCATTTTACTGTACTCAGGAACCTAATTATGAGTTCGATCCGCTGCATAAATAACAATATTTCGTACATCACACATATTATATATGTTTTACAATAACAATGGTATAATAATACAATTGACATTCCGCGCACAATACACACAAAATTCAATGTACCATTACTGCGCAGTTATACGTGTGCCACATTGTCATAATACAATATTATAGACTGTCTATCTACATCGCAAACGTGCAATAATGATACTAGTGCAGTAAATGGTTGGACGAGGGTAGGGGGGGAGGGGTTCGCCCTCCACTCATTGGTACCTATTTAGTAGGTATATTTTATATTACATACCCATGAAAATGAATAATATACTTATTGTGGTCTGAACAATATGTTATATGTACAATAATATGTAATAAATGACAACCAATTTGAAAATTAACTTACACCAAGTCACCTGAAGCGTCCACCACCACGTAATAATAATATGTGATAATATTGTGTGTTTTCGATGAGTGTGTTTGGTATGTATATTCTTACATAGGTAAATAATAAAAACAAATTAATTTTGAATAAATAGGGATTTTAACCTGCGTAGAAATGATAATTTTTGTTTTTTAATTGTGTGAATTAAAACAGTGCTACAATTTGTAAGAGATCATTTTTTACAAAAAATAAATTTTTATTGCCTAAGTAGGTAGGAATAATGATTGGTTAGTAATTTGTATTGTCTATGAACATTTTTACTAGCAGGACATTTTTGAGAAATTGGTCTAATTCACTAAAAACTTGAGTAAAATACCTCTGTAGCATGCCGTATTACCCTAATGAAAAGTTGCTCCAACAATGCGTCCTTTATAAAATATTCTAGTAAAATTACAACAAAATCTGATACGATACGTTCGGATAATGGTTCAAGCTGCAGATTATTATAATATATAATATTATATTATACTTCATTTGTGTACAACGATGTCACTTATTCAGAAGACGTCTTCCTATAAGAAAGAAAAACTGCAATCAAACTCGTCATAAGAACGTCATTACTATAGGAAATTGTTTAGTGTGTATTTTCTTTGTGTATATAGTGCAAAACCGTGCAGGTAACGTCAAATGGTTTTAAATCCAAGGATATAATATGTACTCGCTCGCTCGCTCGCTCGCTTTCTTATTGCGATAGTTTCATTTAGAAAGCCTAGATTTATATATATATTTATACATATCAAGGCTCTCTAGTTTGCGTTATTTTATACATCGGTACAAAATGCGACTATTCGTGGATTTAAAACCGTTTTAACGTCACCGTGTAAACGTGGTAATTGTCATAAAAATAATATTATGTTGCATCGTATGGCTTGTGGCGCTCGCGTGCCCACGCACACGTCCGATTTTAATTACGAGTGAGTGATTAAGCTGTTATTATTATTAGCTATTATTATTTCGGACAAATTACCAACGATGACAGACGACCGTCATTTTTTAACGCGGCGTGCAATCACTAATTACTCGGATGTCATTGTTATCGCCTCAGTCATCGTAAATCGTCGTCCGCGTACACTGTCCTATCGCTATTATAAGTCAATTACCGGTCCATTCAGCGTAGCGCCACCACACCGCGTCCAAGATAGTTGCGAAGAGAGGGCGTTTCGTCTGAGCGCATTCTGTTTAATCGCATCGTCTGGGCCAACATTAAAACCTAGTACATTTGCCACCTACTATGCAGACAGTGGTATAACACATATTTCGTAAGTCAGTTATATGGATAAAAAAAGACCGCCATGTTAAACTATGTAGCGTTGAATCAAAGTAAGGGGGCACATTAACTATGTCACGTGGTTAAAAAGTGATTTATTATCATTTTTTGAAACTTTTTAACCCAACTAACTACGAAATTGGGTAGGTAATTAGAAAATTAATTTAATACCTTGAATCGATACTTCAAACATTTTTAACAAAATGTTTTGATTTTACTTTAACATTTTTACAAATCACTATGCTTGAATTGTATTATCGTATGGTAATTAAAAATAGATTGACTGACTTCTGCTTGACTGAGCTGAGTTAATATTTTTCTCCATTTTAACTTTTAAGTTAAATATATATTGTTTATTAACTAATTAAGTAATAACTAATCCAAGGTAATTTTTCGTTTTCCAACCCACCTTTGAGAGTTTTACCCGGCTATAATGACTGTATAGTAATTATACCTATATATATACTTATAAGCATACTTATATATAAAATTATAAACCTATATTGTCATAATTTATTATTCAAATGCGCAGTGTGGCCGCACACCATCCGCATATAACTTCTTTCAGTGTTTCGAAATTTTAAAACAGAGAGCCCTTAAGTGCGTTAAATATAGGTGCGTATCGTGCACTGAATTGGAGTGATTTTTCATAACAATCGGCTGGGGAAAATGTTCGGAGAAAAAAAAATGTTTGCGCGCTATGGTAATTTTACTGTATTTATACCTACGTGACAACTGGACAAACGACAATGAAACAATTTAATAACACTATTAAAAGTGTTCGCCAATACCTGCAGAAGACCGCTGACCCAAAACGATGGTAACTATTGCCCATCTCATCATCGGAAATAAATTGATTTTAGGCTACGAAAACTCCATAGTTGTTAGCAAATTGCTGTTATTACAAATTGTAAAATACCTATTAAAATACACTTCCGAGTGTGACTGCGGAATGATGGAATGAAATTATACTGCAGAGTGCAGGTCGTACGACGAATAATGATTTGTATTTGAAGAACAGTGTTTATAAATAATTAGATTTCTCGATCGAAGGAAAATATTGAGTTTATAAACACATTTTTTTTTTAACATCAGTTTTTCGCCGTACAATATTTGCTTGTCGGAAAAAAAATAATAATTTCTAAATTAAAATTTTACTTTTCAGTCTGGTCGGCCTATCAGGTAAAAAAAATAAATCTCGTTTGTGCTCATCGCCGCCGTATGAAAACAGGGAGAAAGACTGTCGATATGTATTATTATATATGTTTCCGCATTATAGCGTGCACATATAGGCGCGTGGTGAGAGTAGACAGCGTACGTGTAACAACAATGATCATAACGTGCGGCGAGTGAGAGCGATTATTGGCATCAGCATCGGCCGCAAGCGAATGTGCGGTGATATGCAACACGACAATTATATATAATAATAATAATGTATCTATATGTTATCTAAACGACGACGATATGGGTAGATATATATCGACGACTCGCGGTCGAGACCGGAAATAAATTTTCCACAGCCGATTACCGGGCAGCGCATCCGGAAAATTGTACCCGAAATCGGAGGACTCGGCGGCGGCGGTCCGTCGATACTATCGACCGATGTGCCGATATCAGTCGCTCACACTCGAACACACACACACACACACACACACACACACACACACACACATACACATGGCAGTTATTAAAACTCTCACCCGACGTTTCGCCAGCTCCCCTCCATCTCGCCCATCTATCAGACGAGCAGTCGTCGTTGTTTATAATATTATAGTTGATGAAACGGTTTGAAATCCACGGATACTCGCTTTCTTACTGATAGTTTGAGTGGTTTTATTTACCAATAAAAATGCAAGTGTCCGTTGATTTATGACCGTTTTGACGCATATAAATGTGACTATATTTACATTAATTCAATTTGAAATGTGTAAGATAAATTAAGACATTTCATCTCATTAATTAATTCTAATATTTTTTAATACCTGTCTACTTAATTAAAGTGTAATTTCTATACAGAAAATGAGAAAAAAATTGTGTTTATAAATATAATAACTACATATTACCCATTTTTTAAAATTATTTTTTTATGAGAAAAATGCAGTCTTATTGTCCAGGATTTCTTAAAATTTAAACTGGCCGGGTGAACCTGCTATAAATATCAATAGTAATGGGAATTTGTTTAATTGCTGCAGTTTTCTGCTAATTGTTAAATTAATTACAGATTACAGAAAAAAATTAATTTTAAAAATAAATTAGCCACAGCCCACAACATGGTTTTATATTTTAATATAGCTATTAAAATAGATAGAATAGCTAATCTTCCCCAGGGAATAAAATATAAATGAAATATAACACTTTTCCCCAGTCGAAAATAGGGGAAAAAGCACAGTTTTAAAACTCACATAAATATTTGGAACAACTTCTCAAAACAAAACAAATCTTAAACAAGTTTAACAGGAACTTTTTATTATTAAAACTTACACTTAAAAAGAGTCTGTTATTATTTTATATAACATATACCTAAGGATATGACAAACAATCAAAAATATTTTGCAATATCAAATATGCGTATATTGTGGAACACAACATGTCGTACAAGGTTCTCATTATTATCACTTTATTTACATTTAAAATTTAAACATTGCTTTGTCGACATAATTAGATGGCCAGTTTCACTATGAGTTTTTAAAGCATAATTATATGACAAAGTCGATTATCCAGTTATTTTTATATTTTATCTGTGAAACGCCTAATGCCTTGCATTGATCTCTAACAGCGGGGAAGCTGGTGGAAATCGGAAGAAATTGACGAAAAATATCGCAAAGACGCAAGTCTCTTTCACCACTGGCACACACACGAGTGGGCTGCGTCGTTTCGACGACGACATAATACGATATATTTTATATCTTTCACCAAAAACGAGTCGCAGCCGAGATCTTTCTCTTCTTTCGCCGACGAACTGCGAAAGGCCACTGCCAAGGCCACGGCCGTATACTCGCTCCCACACACTCTGACCGTTGCGCAATAACTATAACGTTTATAATTATTATTAATACCACCGTCCTCTTCGCAAGTGCATCATTAATATTTGACGTTTTGGCAGCGATCTGCAACGATACGGCTGACGATTTCCGAACGTATTGGGGACAGGTCGATTGTTATTTGTTGATAATTGAAATAGATTCCTTAAGCGAGGACAATTATTTATATTTTATATTCACATTCACTCTAAAATACTTTTATGGGTACACCAAGCCATCATACGCAATTTTTGTCTTTGCTCTTGACATCATCGCACACACGAACGACGTGCGTGTTCCTGTCGAGTTTGCATTTAGAAGCGTTACCCATTGCGAATATTTCGTGACGTTGCAAATGTCGACGACGCAATTGTGTTTCCACCGTGTGATATAGCAACAAAGAAAATTCGACAAAAATTCGAATAATAACACGGTTTGCCCTACATATTTCATTATATTATTTAAATATTAAATGTGCGTGGATAGACGAGACTCGTGAGAGAAGGGAGGAAGTGCTGTAGGCCACAATATTACTATAATTTATGCTTTATATACTATTATAAATACAACAGTCGTGGGTACACTGTACTTGTATTATTATTACTATTTATGACTGTAACGATTCGTAGACAGTGTTTTAGTAATCAAGTGATTTTGAATCAAATCAGGTACTACAATATCAGTCAATTAGAATTGTTTCCGCTAGTGCAAAATATTACAAATATTATATACCTATTATAGTAGTTTTAGGTTCATAAAAGGTATGTTTCGGTCAACTTTATCCCTGCAGTTGTGTCCGTTTAGTTAATAGTTTGCACAGTTGCGGTTGTTGATATTAATTGGTATAAAAGTCTGTTCCAAAAAATTAAGGTTACTAATTATTATTTTCAAATCGTACACGGGAATTATATAGTTGTTATTAATTAAGTTGTATAGAAACTGAGAATTTGAAACTCTCACTGAGTCGTGTACCAAACTACTTTGCTTAATTTCGATTTTTGAATTGCCACTGTCTATTTATTGAATTCGATATTATTTTAAATTTCTAAGATATCGGTCGCCGACAAGAACCCAAACATATTTTCCGGTTTTCTTTGGAATGTATTTGCGAATGCAATTTCTCATGTACTCGCCATCATCGGCGGGACTGTGTACACAAAGTGGTGACAAGCAGATAACACTTACCCAATAGCGTGCGGCAAACGACGGCTGGTGCACTTGTTGACGGTTTTCCGGCTTTGCCGTTGTCTTGTCGTCGGCCGGCGGCGATATCTGCAAAGTGGTCCTGATGACGGCCGTCGCAGACGGTTTCGTCGTTATGGCCGACGCGCCGGTAGCGGCCGCGCAGACGACGGCGGCGGCCAGCGCGATGACGGCCGCCACCGTCCGCGTCGTTCTGTTCGTCATCGGCGGCCGCCGGCGGCACGGTTCTGTGGCTGCGGTGGCCATCGTGGGGATTTGTCGACCTTTGCCTCGATCGGCGCTCATATAGGTATACGAGACGAGTCGATGTCGAGCTGCAGCAAGATCGGAACAAAGTCGACTCGGCGGTATGGAGGTGGCCAGTGGCCAGTGGCTGCGAAAATACAACGACTGCTGCGTGGTGTCTTATTGGACCGTGAAAAATCTAGCGGCGGCGGCGCCGGTCATCGCGCGGTGGTTTTCGTCGTGATGGTCGTTGTCGTCGTCGTCGTCGTCGTCGACGTCTTCGGTGCTGCTGATGCGGCCGGTTACTCCGCGTTACGGTCGTGTACTACCGAATGTCGGCGCTGTCTCGACGAAGAAAGCGACCGCGGGCGGCGATCGAGATTCCTCCTCCGCGACGGCGGCGGTTATCGCGTACCTACCTAATATTTTACGAGAGAAATGTGTGTAATAGTATTATTATCATCATCGTCGGATATGAGCGCGAAAACGGATATTATATTATTATTATGTTGTTATTATTATTTATGATATTGTGACCACTGCCGTCGAATTTCCCACCACCAACTCGTCGGCGGCGGCGATCTTTCTCTTACTCGCGTTTTTTTCCCCGGAAATTTCTCTGTCCGCTAATATCGCGTTAATGACTGTTGCATGCAGCTGCAGCGTGCGGTTATTATACAGGGTGTTTCGAAAAAAAAATGTCTCCATCCGATCTAAAAAACGAAGAGACTGCAGGTGTTAGGGCGGGTAACGTAAAAAACAATTGAATTTAAATAATCCATTTTTAATTGTTTTATAGTAAGTTACAAACGTTCAATCAAATAACGACGCAGATTTATATAGGCACCACATAAATATTAAAAATAGGTATATTTTCATCTGAACGTCTTATGCAGACCTGACTGACGTCATTTCGCCAATCACTACAAACGCTAACAAGACACGTCCACAAAAAAAGAGATTGACCATTTTATCTTAGCAGTGGTACCTATATCGATCGGTTACCTTTAGATTTTTGCCAAGCCAAGTGTTAGTTCGCAATCGGATGAACACTTTTGAATCGTCGTGTATTGTGCACAGCAGATTGTTGTTGTTCTCGACGTGCGTATTCGGAATACTTCCACGGCCAGCACGAGTTTCAAATTTTCCTTGCGGTCTATAAATAATCGTATTATTACACCCGAAAGCGCAAATCTTCCTACCTTCACCCGTAATAATTATAAGGATACGTGTCGGTGTTATTAATTGAGTCCCATATCTGAACGGGATAAAAATAATGTACATCTTAAGTCAGTACTGTATAGGTATAAACAAAAATGATTCAACTGAATCTACGATAGAGAGAAAAGAAAAATATATCGATGTTTAAGTCCAACTAGTGCCTAATAGTAAAATAAATTACTCTTTCATAATAATATCCTAAAACATACTTAGTAATATTATATAAGCTATAACAGACCGTCTTCGCTAAAAATCGTTTTCCGTACGTCGTACCTATATATAATGATCTTATACTATTGAATTAAAATTTAACAAATTCATTACAGTGACATCTCTGAACACCTAATGTACAGCAGAGCGTTAACCAATTGTCAGCTTTTTTTTACTTTTATGTTTTAAATATTAATATTGGCACAAATTATACTTGTATCTTATATCATTGGTGCGTAAAGTATCAAAGTAGGTTCGTTGTGTGAGATCGTGACATATTAGGAATAATATTTCTAAAAAAAAAACAGGCATTATATTTCTTGACGCTTACGCCTCATTAATTTTGGTTCAAAATGATATGTAGGCATTGTACCTAATGATAGGCGATAGCCACTCCTTATAACTAACGGTTAACAAGAGTGAAATCATCACAGTCTTTACCTATTATAGGTACCTATATATTATATTGTGAATTATTATTTCCTTATCTACATAATCTATTCTCTATAGAGTATAGACTAGGATTGACACCCATCTGTCCGATCTCGACAACTGTACTCACCCTACGTACGTCTACGGTTGTGGTTATAAACGCAGTTCACTATATTGTATATTGTACTTAGTATAATTTGTTGTACTTTTAATAGTTTTAAACAATATATATATACACATATTATTTTGGGTATCTTTGATAGGTACATAAATCGTTCAATTGTCTAATATTAAATTATAAATAAATCAACATCAACCCAATTTCTTTTTCCTTCATTCGTCGAACATATGACAAGTCTGCAGTTTAATTATTAAGGTAAGTTAATTTATTCAAAAATTAATTCATTATGTGCATAATATATTATATGAAATTACTTGTGTACATTTATATAAATAGTACTATAGTGTATCACGTATTGTGTATACACACAAAACATAGATTATACATGATGAAAAATGTAAATGACAAATTATGATATTGATCAAATTTACTATTCTACATTTTTACATTGCTTCAAGTGGCTCCTAAACCCGTGGCTCGTAACACACACAAATAAAAAATTATAAAAATTGAATTACCTGCTCAAACAACAAATGATCATCGAGAGTACAGACTCTGTTTAACTTAATGATAATTTAAACACAAACACTTTAATACTTCTTTCAAAATGTAATTGCGTTTTTGAAAATTTATTTTTCCCATAATTAGAAATTATTACAACACAACATTTAGTAATTGTTATTATTTTCATCGTTATTAGTTTAGGCACATACATTTTTGACATTAAACTTCATATTTCCAAGCAGAATATTTTTCTGGACATTTTTAAACAGAGAATATCATACTATAACTTATAAGCTAATTAGTACTATACACTTTATCTTTAAAAGCAATTTTCATTTTTGATGATCAGAGTTAAGCGTGGCACAGAGGTGTCCTGTGAAATGTTGGTTCACTACTCCACTCATCAAAACTTTAATGGCTTATAACTAATTAACTGCTGGTACAAGATTATTTTTTTTATTTATTTTACAATTTTTCTTGTCTTAAGAGTGTAGCGAAACATATTATTATGTAGTATACATACCTACGAATTAATATGTTATGTTTTATTGCGATTTCGATTTCGACGACTATGATGTTAAAATATATCCTTATAATATCTGTTAATCGGTCCCATTTACTATGTTCGTTTACTAATTTGTACATTTATTTTTATTTTATTTTTAGAAATAAATTACGATCGGCTTCTAACGTATATTATACAATATTATATCAAACAAATAAACAATAGGTACATAAATATATATTTATTAATTATAATATTTTATAACATTAATAAAATAAAACACATACCTCATGGATAGTCAACAATAATAGTAAAAAAAAATTACAAAGCTTAGTATTTAAGACCAGATATAATATAGCTTTCACAATAACTTTAATTTTAAGATTGCATAGTTCTGAACACCAGTGGAAATACAAAAGGTCTTGTTGGATCCTATATGCGCAATTGGAACTCATAAAACTATATTCTATAGTTATATAATTATAGTATATACGATCGAAAAACCGAGGGAAATTGATATTTCCAAGCAGAACCGTTCTACTGTAGTAAACATTTTTGATCCACCGGCACCCGTTCCAAAAGTTCCATATAAAAGGATCGATAATTTAAAAAGTATACCAATAACAGGGGGATTATCTACCGGCCTATAATTTGCGAACAAATGACTGTTCAATGACAGCTTTTTAGATTGGTATACATGAAATATATAATATTTAACTGCGGGTCGGGTTTATGACTTGGCGTCACGGAATTATAATGTAGAGATAATATTTTTAAACTAGTTTAGTACATAGTTAACGATCAAAGTGATTTATAAAATAATAACACTGTATATTATGTATTATAAATTATAATATAGACACTTGTAATTTAAAAACTTGCATTTTTTATCCAAACGACCGTATGCCGTATGGTTATAACTTATAACGTATAATATTTAGCGTTTATAGTTTATATTATGTTATATGTTTTAAAACATGTTGTAGGTACTATTTTAGACTTAAGTACCTAATCTATAAACCGATTTTTTCATGATTTCTATTTTAAAATATTCAATTTTAACCTAAAACAAATAGAAACTGAATACAAGGTTAATTATACTACGATGCTCTAATTATGATTTATATGAATATTTAAAAAAAAAATCCAGACATGATAAAGCAGAAACTGGGTGTTGGACACACGTCTCGTTTCGGTCATGTAGTACTGCATAATATGTGTATCGTGTATTATTATAAATTATAATTAATAACAATTGTTATAAATTAGGTACACGGTATAAGGTATAAAGTCTAGGGTTAGAAAATTATAGATGCTGCAAATTTTCTATATTATGTTCTCGGTTTACAAATGACCAAGCTAGAAATCTATACTACATGATGATGACGTTATAAACGAAAATTTCGAGTATATATTTTGTCAATTTTATAATAAAAGTGAATATTCCTTAATTTTAATTTGTGTCCAAAGGTATTTTTTTTTAAATGGACAGCTAATTTAATAACAAATAGTGTTTTAAACTCAAATTTTTTTGAGTATTTTATATTATGAATTATGATTTTGCTATAGTTATACGGCATATGCGATATGCCACAATGAGTCACAACGGTCGGACGACGTACCTATCTATCTATTATTATTATTTTTGTCAAATCAGTTTTAATCATATTAATTTCATAACATAATAAGTATATTTATTTTTTGTTATTTTATCCTAACATAGTTTTTATTAAAATGTAACAAACTATTATTCAGTTATAATTTATTATTGAAAATTTTATCGATTTTAACTTCTATATAACTTCTAGGATCTTGATTAATTATATAATAAGCAATGACTATAAGTAATAAGTATATTTTTAAGTAATGAAAAGATGAATTATTGCGTTTAAAAAATGTTTCAGAATGTTACACGGCATTTAATATTTATTAATTGAACGTTTTAAAAGTTAAGCATAAAATAATTTTTATTGAGAAAGATGTTTAAATGAGTGTATTATATATTTATAATTTATGTACTATGAGTTGACCTGTATTACACCATTACACGTTAAGTTCTTACATACCGAAACCTACAAGTTTAATTAACAGATATCTCAAGATAACAAATTAATAAAACGCCCTAAGTAAAATTATTTTACACTTTCATTACAAGCTATGTCAATAATATTTTAGATAAAGATTAACTAATGTTCAAATAATAAGCATTTGTTATCATGACTTTTAACTTTTAAGACACACAATTACAGTTTTTATCAAAATAAAAGTAAATGGTATTCTTTAATGACACACAGAAGTGAGTATTTAATTTGAATCACTTTGTATATGCTACTTTGTATTTAAAGACAGTTAATCATAATAAGTGTACATATACCTTAGTTATTTCCGAAATTAATTTTTGCGTTTATATGAATCGATTTAACATATACATTTTATCATAGGTATGTATTATAAGATCTATTATAAAAAAGTTTAAAATTAAATCCCATACTTAATAATTATGCTGTTAGAATACGAATACGAAAGGCGCATCGCCAAGACCTCCGAGTGCCGCTGCTATAATTTGATAGAAGGTTTTATGATTTCTTTTTAAATAAAAAAAAATTGATTTTGTTGAAAACGATGGTGTTACGTTAGTTAAATATTCCCTTTTCGGGCTGTTTTTTCTTAGTTTTTTCCCAATGATTAAGAAAAGTAGATACACTTACCTGGAATTTCCTACTTATCTGCTAGTTGTTAGTTACCAGAAGCCACACACTATTGTAAAACCAACAGTACATTCCTTCTTGAATGTAAATTAAGACTGTTTAGGAGCTATTAAATTTTATTGCGACCAAATTTTTGAATACCTATGGGTCTGAATGAACTGTAGTCATCAAAAATTTTAATAACTCATATATTATGTATTTCGTAATAAATATCTTCAATGTAAAACAACAGTGAAAGAAACGAAGGCATTAATTAAGTGTGCAGCTTATTAGTTATGGATTATTAACCGTAGTAGCCATGCGTATAGAATCGTTTTTCGAATGTTATGATAGTGTATTTAATTTGTTTATTTATGCTAAACGATAAACAAGATGAACCTAAAAATGAAAACTAGTCATAGTTCTTGATAAATTATTACAAAATAAAATAAAAGTTACTACCAGTAAACGAGATTTAACATCTATCGTTGCTTTCTGATTTAATATCGCACATAAACATAATATATCCAGCGTCGTGTCGAGGCAAAATAACAAGAGTGTCCAACACTGCAGACTCTATAATATGCATTCCACCTTGCTTTTACCTTGGTAATGGTTTTTTAATAATATCGTTTCAGTCCATATTTTTTAATTAGCAGCTTTCAATCAACACGATAGTCGATGACCAATGAAGATATCTCATATATTATTCTGGTTTTCACTAGAGTGTGAAAAAGATGTTTCTCCACTGACGTATCATAATATCCTATTATAGGTATGTAAAATGTATATGAGCGAAGAAACGATAATTCAAGATTTGGAAAAGAACGATTCAACTACTAGTTTAATGTGCCGAGTCGCCGAGTAGGTTAGGTTTGTACTTGAATACAATAATATAATCTACGGTGCCGGTATTATACGGCGTGTGTACCGGGGTTCTGTTGATTAATTGTTTTAAACCACGAACGACCTACTATTGGAGGTCAGGCTTGAAATTCTATTTTCTGATAAATTGCTTCCATTCGGAAAAAAAAACTCTGAAAAGTTCTGTCACGAATATAAAATGTGCCATCATCCTGCATCGATTGTCCCTCTCCCACGGCAGTAATAACGTAGTGAAGGACCGTAAAATGTAGCATATTATGTACTCGTAATATAACAATATTGTTAAAACAGTCTCTAACGAAATAACTACACCAACTTTATTAATAATTATACAGCGCTAATCAAATTATTATATTACCTGCCTACCAAACTATTATCATATTATACTTTATTATTATTATTCTTACCACTAATCGTTGTGCGTGCATGCGGTACCGATGTACCTAATATTATAATATAAATTACCACTGCAGGTTGCGTCTTGCGTGCCGTGCAGCGAAGGTGGGAGGGGACTTTAACGCCAATTCCGCCGCTATGGCAGACAATGCACTATTATAATATTATTACTATTATATTGTTATATAGGTGGCACGACCGACGCTGTAAGCTTCGGGTCGTGTAAGATAATTTGTTTATTATTACCGTACCTACCACACAAAACGATATTATTATTATTGTTATTATTATATGTATGTATGTATATACCTTCTAATCTACGGTGGCGTCGTATTCGAACACCGCAATTACCGGTTAGTAGACACCTCCATAATATAATATAGTGATAATATTGTAAAGATTATTATTATATTGTAACGACCGACGACAATCGCGATATCGTTGGCCGCTGCAGCCGCCCGACCACCGCGGTCTGTCGGATGTCCGAGCTGCTGTTGCTCGCGATTTCACTTTTTCGCCGGGTATTATACCTGTGTACAGGTACGACAAACGTTGTATCCGTTCTATACCAAGAATTATTTTTTCTCACGCGAGCACATTTCCGCCGGGCCTTCGCTTCCTCGTCGTTACACTATATATATATATTTACGCCCTATACCCATTTATTATAATGTATAATATTTGAAAAAAAATCTCGTCCATCATCGCCGTCTCATTTCTACCGAGCGATTCCGTGGAATTTATTCACGCGCGTATGTGGTGTATCCGTGAGAATGCCGAGAATCCGTGTAAACAATAATATAATATGATAATAATACACCTGAAGGATGAACTGTGTGTATTCAACTGGCGGTGGTCGTTTTCACTTTTTGGTTTTTATATACTGACAATATAATATAATAATACGTAACGCAATGTGTATCTCAGCTGATATCATTTAACTTGTTTACACTATATTCACACACAATTATGTATCACCTATAAGTGAGCGTATAGGTGAGCGAGCGTGCTGCCCAAGTAGGCGTACAAACGATATTATTAAGACGTGGCGGCACGACAATTATAGGCGTTATTATAAAATATCGACAGGTAACTAATACAATTACTTTTGTGGAATGCACGGGGAACACACAATTTGAGTCGACGAATGAAAAATGTAAAAAAAAAATGCACGTAATTAAATATTTTGCAGAATAAGAGAAAATTATATTATACTTGGATTTATACATAGTTAGTCATGGGTAAACCCATAATATTCATTATTTATTATTACGGTAACTCCCCTTTATACCTTACCTTCGACCTTTCAAGTTTCAAGAGTAGTTTCGATTCACTTTTATTTCTATACATTATTATTATTATTTGTATTGATTATGAATAGATTTAATTTCGCTGACACGCTCACTAGCGTCTAGCACTACATACATGTGACATTTAAAAAAAAATATAAATTTAGGATATTAGCCTTGATGTATTATAATTGATATTATCATTATTTATAAATATTATTATTCGTGGAAAATAATATTTTTATTTTGGCAAAAATGTTTTAATTTAACAACCGGATAAATCAGATAATAAATATTAAGAGTGTCATGTATAGCGTCGCTGTACTTATTCTTAACGAATATAAGTATGTATGCATCGGATCTGTAGAATATAAATAATCGAGTTTACTGCTTTCAAACGTCAACATTTTACGTAATATACCTGTAAAGCAGTTAAAAATAATAAAACAAAAACATTTATGTGGTATATTTAGGGAAAGTGTCTTTGCATGTTACACTCGTAAGACTTAAACCGCGTATTGAGCTAATAATGTTATTAGAAACTGTATTGTTTTCGATTTGGTCAACATCTTTTCATATACCTAAGTATTATATAATATAGTCACGACGAATCGTCTCACTTTTAAGCTTGGTCAAATGGATTTGAATTCATGTAAACATGTCCAACCATCATAAAATGTACAACTAATACAGATTAAGGGGAATATTATGCAAATTACTTTTCAAGTACTAATTCTATATTGTACACATAATGTTTGATGTGCGGTATGCTCCTAATTAATTAAAAACAAAACCAAACACATCTCTACTGTTGGAAACACCAAAAATGTGGAGGTGTTTAAGACTTTTCAAATTCAGCTGTTGTGTATCCAAAGTCATTTCCGTTCTATGTCCATCCCCCAAATTATAAACAGAAAGTAACTTATAAATAAGATGCAAAACTGCAAAAGTGAAAGTTAAATAGAAGAAACTTATCCGGGAATATATACTTTTTGATTTCTATGACGGTATTTAGCGTATCACACCATTTTACTCATATAGAATCATATTATTAGATATATCCAAAAATGATTTGTCTAAATAAGTATATTTCAACTTTCAATTAATTGATAGGTAATACCTATGAGGCATTTTTGAAATACTCCTTCAACTATAGATTAAAAAAGAATTATAACTTTCTAATAAAAAAATATTCATCACTTCGCTTGAAATTCAAAATGACATATGTTATAAAATCCACTATCAATTACCTTTTATAATTTTATATACTAACCAAATGTACATAGTACATTGTACCCACACTTAACATTTTATTACAAATACTAGATATTTCTATAAAATAGAACCTCTTACTTCTGTGATATGACAAATACGTTATACCTATCAAAATATTATGTTATGCCGTTATGGTATACTATAAAATAATTACTATTACCATAAATCTTATTTTCAGTTAACTTATAATTCTAAACCATTATTTTTGCGGTCATATTGAATTGCTTAGTTAATTACAAAACGTTTTATACATTTGTAACTACAAAATAATTGTGTGATTATGTAATTTTGTGAGCATATTTTGAATTTTCGTAACTGTGACGTATTTTGTATACATTTTAAATTCAAATGCTTACTGAAAAAAAAAAATCATGTCTAAAAATGTTTATTATTTTTAAATGTCTAAAATAAAAGCTTAAGAGAAACTTTGTATTACATTTTGATTTACTTTTTTTATCGAATACATTTTTTGTTATTTATTTGTACAAAAAAAAATAACTGAAAATGAAAATAAAAATTGTCGAATGTCTATAAATAGCTCACAAAGATTCAAAATGTTTTAAAAATTCTAATAAATGCTTTTATAAAAATGAATTTAAAATTGTATTATTACCATGTTTTAAATTCGTTTTTTAATTACAACAAATAACAAAACCGATTTTGTCAAAAGTTGATTATCAAATATTTTTTTCTAGTGTAAATCGTGTATAGGTAGTTACAAAATAAAAACACAAGCATCATTGCCTCGCACAAAATCCAAGTAGTTACTCAACAAGTCATAAACTCATAACTCGCTTAAAATTTAAAATACGGTAAAGGGGACGTAGATAATGTTTTTGTCTTAAAGTTTGATGATATTATGTAATGCACTTTAATATTTAAGCAAACAACACTTAATGGGAACGTCTACTGAACGTAAGTTAGTTATGTAAGTACATTTGTTGGTATCAAGCCCAAATTAAGGAAAGACAGAGAGAGCAATGGACAAATACCAACAACGGATATCGTACAATGGAGGGCCCCCAGTACGTTTCCTATAATATGTGGATGATTGATATATTATTATTCAGCCTCGGGCCCCAAAATGATCTTAATTCGTATTTGGTTCGTATAAATTGTGTGTGCGCTTGTGCGTTATACTAAGACAGAGAAAAAACGTGATGTACAAATGACATTCTAAGACATATTATGCTATAATATTAAAAGTGTCAATGACATTATTTCTATTATAAAAATAATCAAATATTAACTTTTTGGCCGAACCCATATTGCTTATGGTATATTGTGGGGAATGTTGGTAAACCGAGTTGAAAGAAAATGATAAATATTAGTTTCTTTTTTTAGAATTTAAATAATATTTTTAATATCATATATATTATATAACTGTAAATTGTAATTATTATGTCTGTGTAAAACGATTACTGAAGATTTTGTGAATTGTATTTCAATTTGAAAGTCTTCAATTTATCAAAAACTCGTGAGTCGTGACTAACGGCTCACTATAAAGACGCGCATATGCAATGCCTTACTCAATTATACTGGAACCATATAATATTCGATAAGTATAATATGAATAGATTTATATTTTAAATTTTAAACATTTAATTAATACCGACTTCATTTTTTTTTTAAAGAATAAAATAAAAGTGTGATTGCGAGTACTTAATAATAAAATATGTATTATAATCATAACTATTTGCATACTCATTACAATAATTTGCAATTTTATTATTGGAAAAATGTATTGTAACGAAACGATAACTGTTATGTGTTAGGTCTTAGGTAATACGAACAATCGATAGGCAACAGAAATCTTGTGGTCCGGAAGAAAGTCATAAAATTATGTGTAGAAAATATGATTTAAACAATATTGGTTAGCGTGACTGAAATTACATGTAGGTATATCCTAAATGATATAAATATATAGATATTTCAATATTTGAATAATGCAATTATATAATAATAAGCAATTTTCAAACCGGAAGGGCAATATGTCCATATAACAAAAACGTAGAATTCTTTGAATATGATCAGATAAAAACTGTTATTTTTGGTTTCGATATGTAATTTCGTCAAAATTTGAACTTAAATTAATGTATTTAAAAAATATCTGCGTTATACATTTTTTAGATTTGTTGGTTACAGTATAAACTATTTATAAGAATCCTTGTTTACAATTTTCAATCCTAAGCTATAATAATTGAACATTTTATAAATTTTAACTTCAAAATAATTTCGAAAATGATACATTTTGTCAACATTTGAATTTAAAATACTTATAAAAAAATTCGTACATATGGATCTTTATATTTGTCAACTGCTATTATAACTAGGCACTTATGAGAAACTTTGCATCCAATTTTCAAGCTTTTTAAACCAATTATGACGGAAATAAAAACACACACACACACACACACACACACACACACACACACACACACACACACACACACACACACACACACACACATATCGCTGTAAAATGAATACATCAATACGTACATTCATCTTTTCGCTCAGAATTTAAAATGATAATAGAAAAATGTTGATATCCATTTCTAAGGGTTTGAACAAAATTCCAGAGTTAGAGCATTGCCTGTTTTCTAATTTTAATAGCAGTTTTAAAGTATTTGAAAATGTTTTTGTTTCAGACATGTATCAAAAACAAGCAAGTATAGGAAAATTTATAAAATGGTGTTTCAAAATATCACATATTGTAGCATAACAGTTTTGATACCTATTTGGTGATATGATAGAAATTTTTTTATTTTCCGAGATTCTGTAAAAACTAGATGGTTCCTAATTCTAATAATAAATAATAAAATTCGTAATATTGATGTATACGTATGTATTAAGGTTATTGCGTTAAGTGAAAATATCAACTTGACGTCGATATTTTAATATTTTTAATATGAAAATTATAAGTTTTAAAAAATACAATTTTTTCGAATTCAATAATTTGGTCAAATATTAATTGTAAGTGTAGCATTGTTAATCTTTAGTCTTTACCATGTCTAATTACTTCATCACTTATATGACATTGGGACTTCTATTTATAAGCTTATTTTAAGAAACTGTACTCTTACTATTATAATGTACAACTGCGTTACCTATACCTAAACAATAATAATATTACATTTTCCTAAAACATTAAGTGCTATAATAACATTATAAACTAATAACTTTTTTAATATGTAATTGTTCTCATATTTATAATGTTTATAATACCTATATACAATAAACATAATGCATGTTATAATATATGAGTACTCGTAAGTCGTATTATAGTCATACGACTATATTCATGCGTATACGATGCATATGTCTTTGTATAAGACAGTGTATACTGTATATTATAAAAAGTTGTTAGTAGATTGAAAAAAAAACGCATGTAACATACATTTGTAAACCTATTTTAATACATTTTAACTCAGTCGATAGTTAAATATTTGAAAATTTCACTCATCATATTATAGCCTAATCAAAAAATTCTCTAATTTACCAGCTCCTGATATTACAATTTTATTTCGTAAGAGATATTTTACAATTATTAAAAATGCATTATAAGAATAGAAAAATATAGTTAAAAACTTAAAAATCTATTCAAATAAGTTAAACTCATATTTCCAACAATTTATTGGCTACTTTTTTGAGTTTATTATCCAATGATTTCTATAGTGTATAATTTAAGTAAATTATGATAGTATACTTAATTATAATTTCTATACATATTGTTTAAAATACTAAGACATATAAAAAAAATTTAAAAAAAATGTTTTGTCATTGTCATATTATATAAAATTATTCATAAATTAATAAAAAAAACACGTACAATTTAAGTTAAAAATTCTGCAGGTACCCATTTGTAGGTAGCCATTTGCACTAGAAATAAAATTAGTGTAAGTAAATAAGTGAATAATTTATTTAATGCATGTACAGATTTTAAAATAAATATTATAATTTTCATGATATAACAACATTTTCATCCCACGAAAATGTATTTTCTAGCTATATTCAATGATATAACTAATCAGATTTTAAATTATAATAATATTTTAAATATATTATGTGTATTAATATTATTTTCATTGAATGAGTTTTATAATCTATTAAATAAAAATAGTTATACAATATACATACATTTAGGTTTATTATTAATAGTCCCTGAAGAGAATACGACGATTCTGAATGTTTGTTTGCCTATACCTTAGATTTTAAGGGAATAATTCTAATATCTTTGTATCTTATTAATATTATGAAAGCATTATATTAAATTACAAAAATATAGGATTTTAGGAGTTCGATTTAGGCAATTTAATTATAATATTAAGATGAATTATTATTTTAAATCTTAAATGTAAGAGTCACATGTGGCATCTTATCAATCGATTTAGTTTTAGTTTTTGCTTCATATTTCATAAATAATTTTACTTACATAATACTTTTTAGGTTATTATAATGCAATAAATACAAATATTTCACAATATAATAAAAATGCAAAAAAAATACAACACTAAAAGTTAAATAATTAAAACACCAATAAATTATTTTCATCAAATTGTAAAAAAATTAATAAATACTTATCCATTTTTAAAATTCAGATAGAATTACAGGAAATAACTGAATACATCTTTCTCTTTTAGTATTATGTTTTATATTAGGTGGTATTTTATACCAATGTAGAAACTAATGAGCTATTTTAATATTTTGATTTTAAAGTCCTTACCAAAGAACTATCTCCTTTAATTTTTTATCTAATTAAACTCTTAACTATATTAAAGTACCTATTTATTAGATTTTCTTTATAATTTTCAATAGTTCCTTTCTAACATAATTATATAATATAATTTGTTGCATAAGTTACTTAATTACTTTTATATCAAATCAAATCTCACTATTTTGATTCTGTATTATTTAATACCATGTTGTAATATACTTGCAATATGTTTAAAATTACACTTATATGATTCTAGGACTTGGGAGGTTAGACATTTATTCAAAGTATTAGAATCACAGTCTTTTATGCTATAACATTACAATAATAGTGTATATACTATTCATTTTATAGAAAATTTCACTATTAGATCATATTAACATTTATGATATAAAACATTTTAAAAGATAACTGGTATAATAATTTTAATATTACAAATCGTACTTCTAATGTGCAATTATATATTAGGGTTTTATTAAATTAAAAATGTTTTAAGAATGCGTGCAAGTATGCAATTAAAATAACCAAAATTTACTCTAAAATATGTATCTATAATTAAACATCATATTTTATTATTCACCATTTTTCAAATCAAATTTATATCTTGCTTATACTATTCTTTGTTACTACCATAAAAATGCATGCAAATGTAAGGAGTTCATAAATACTTCTTAACAAAAAAACATTTGTACTTATATGAATCAGATAACCACAAGATAGACTGATACTAATTCAAAAACATATGTAGGTACTACAAAAGTACTAGGAAGAGTTTACATTGTCATATATTTAATATTTATTTTTGTTCATATTTTATCCATACTCTCTGCTTGTGGACAAAATATTTAATTTAATATTATGTTAACTGAATTTTTACCAGCTTTACCTATGATAAAATATTTTAAATCTACCAGTTAAATTTTATTGGAAAAGTTTATTATTACATTTGTTTGTATAATGTTAGTTTGTCTCTGTCTGGAATGGTTGTGATGACATTTGAAAGTAATAATAAAATGCAAAAAATAATTTAGAAAAGATCTGTGTACCTAACATCTATACACTACGTTATAGTCTTGCAAGAATTTTAGTAAAAATATATTCTAAAATATAGTTTTTTTTTTATCATTTATCCCACTTTTTTTTAACCCATTAAGCATTGAGGTAGGAACCAGAAAGTATACATATAATTCTTCTATACTTACTTTACAATGACTCATTTTAAAACGTTCATGGTAATTAAAATGTAAAAAAAATTAGTAACTAATTAATTTTATTAATTATGTATTATTTACATGATTATTTATATTATAAAGATATGTTTAAAATAAGTGGAATATAATGTACTATAAAGCTATTACACCTACTATTATGCCACTACAGTTTACTGCTAGTTTATAAATTAGTGATTGATTACTTATTAATAAATGCAGGATAATGAATTAAATAAAATACAAATCATTGAATCTCTCATATTAACCCATTATATTATATTAATTCGTAAGTGCATAAATAAGTACTTTGGATTGTAGTTCTTTGTACACCACCTATATCTATCAACCTATCATCTACCTATATACCTACTGGTCACTACAGCTGCTCAAGTGTTCAAAAAATTGACCTACATATTTTAACATTCTATGAATATTATAGAATATAATAAAATATGATATAAATATACATTTTGTGTAAGCATAGTATGTATAATAATTATCTCAATATTGTTTGAAGAATGATGACATAAACTATCCTATAAATTACATGTCTGTACCTATGTACGTAATAGTCGTTTATTTAGTACCTATAATAGTAAAACATACACTATACTGCTTAAGTATTTAAGATATAATTATAATATTATATAAAATATGAACTAAATATTTGAATACATTAAATCAAATGGGTTTTTTGTCGAATGACTTGTCTGATTATACCAACAAGAAAGATAAATTTGGTTATTTTTTTACAGTAGACTGGTAATATTTTGAATTGTGTATAGTTGAGAGTTGTAGAACTAATGTAATAATCAAACAAATAAAACTCAACTTTTATGTTGTTTATTGTATATTACTCTAATTTAAGCTATTATTTAACACTTTAAGATATGTGGGTACTGGGGAAAAAGAAAAACCATTATCCTGGCTCAAAATATTGTAAAAATTTCAACCAGGGAAGTAGCTCTGCTATATAGTAATATAGTATAGGTAACTAATTGTTGAGTGTTTTCGTTATCAAATATGTATGTCGTTGTAATTGTGCAATGAATATTATGTTAAATTTGAATTCAGTGATAAATCAATAAATCATTCTACCACTTCAAAAATAATAATGTGTGGAGATGGGCTGTACTTACCCAAATATGTTTCTAATGATATTTAAGTTGCTAAATTAGTAATTTATTTGTATTTCAATTATATGTAGATAAGTAGATTAAATTAATTTCTGCTAAAAATAAATTGCATACATTATATTACAATAAATATAATAATATTACTAGGTGTCATAACTTATATGTCAATACTGACGTAGAAAAGAATAATTTTAATACGCTCATAGTATAAATAGTTTTAAATTAATCTAAATAATTAAAAAAATGTTTTGTGTATTAAAGTAAATAATAATAGATATCTTTTATGAAAAAATGTTTCAAGTTCCTAATAATTTTTTTTAGCAACAAAATAATATTTAGGTACCTCCAACTAAAATTATTGTAATCCTTCATTTATCCAATTTCGTCCAAATTTTAACTTGAAATATCTATCAAAACAAAGGAAAATAAAAACGAGAAAAATTGTATTCAAAAATTGTTTACATTGTCAATTCTAAAATATTAAAATAAAAAGTGGAGAAGTGGGTACTCTGTAGTACACTATACAGCAGTTGTTGATTATGTATCATTGTAATTTAAGTGTTATATTTGAATTCAATGAACCATGGCATTGGAAAAATGATTCTGAGAAAACGTTATGCCATCCTAGTATACTTGTACAAATAATCAAATTAAAAAAAATTAAAAGAAAACTCGGAAATTACTTTTTGAATAACAACAAAAAACGTAATAGTTTTGTCAAAAACTAGGGGGAGGGTTCATAAATGTTTCTATTTTTTTTCCACGAATATTTTGAAAATGTTTGGAAATTTCAACTTTTAAGCTTATTTATAGTACAAGCTATAAATTAGATCTAATTTCAGATCTGAACCACCCTCAATTATGAAGATTGGAGCCTTTTTATGTTATAATTTATAACATTTTTTAATTTTTTAAGACATTTTTGACCGATTTCTCGTATTATCACTAAAAAAATTGACCACATTGAAATAAAAGTACTAGATAGTAGTACTTAATATAAATTATTTTCGTTTTGAACTTGATATCAGGTAGTCCGGTTTTAAATTAGACAAAAGGCTGAAATTTATCTTTATGTCACACCATCAAATTAGTCGAATTTTTGCATACAACTTAACAACTTTTATTAGATTATTTATGGAGCTATAATATTATATCAGTGGTGCTTGTGATAGATTTTTTAAATGGCATTTTTTGATATTTTTAGGGCATTTAAATCCGAGCCCTAGTTATAAACATTTCAGTATCTCGACAGTTAACATACACATAACTAAACATTGTAAAATAGGTTCATTGATCGGAGCGATCATAATCTAAAACTGTAATATGCAAAACTTCTATAACTTTCTCCATTTCATATGCATTTCAAGCGGCACTGATAACAAATCATTGTTCATTAATCACTATTGATTATTATCAAACGAATCATCGTTGAACGTCATTGTCTTACATATTTTAAATTAATCGTTGTCATTTGAAAAGAAGCCAGAAAGTCACCAGGTTGGCAGCGAAAGAGCGATGGTACATTGAGATTTTTATGAATTAATAATAATTAATACCTAGATTGCAAGTTTAAGAATTCATGATAATTTCTCGACTATAGTGGCAAATGGGTTAAATCTACTTGAACTAGAAAAAAAGATGTCAATGACATGCAAAATAGATATTAATTAGCAAGATTCGTATATAATGATAATATATTGATATTATTACTGGAGTCCGGAATCATATGCATCTGCATATTTATGATTAGTGTATGTACTTCCGGCTATGATGATTTGAAATGGGTTTGATTCTAATCAAACTGATTTCATAGAACAAATTTCATTTCTAAAATTAGCATATTGATGCATTTTTGTTATTAGAGTAAATAATTTGCATATTTTATACACTCTTAAAAAATAAATTAAAAAAAGGAAAGGAAAATAATAAATAAATAAAAGGAAAGACTCAAAAAAATAAGAATCAATATGCCGATCAACAATTAATTACAAATGATCACGGAAAAATGTTAAATAAACGAAAATAATACTTCTCAGTTTATATAAAATAAGTTTTTATCGATTTTATTAGTATCAATATTGTTTGGTATAATTTGGTACATAATTTTTAATTCACATACATGCTATGCAGTCCGTAGGTACTGCACACGTTTTTGTACATATTTTAGCATATTTTTTAGTTTTTACCATGCATATTTGCATCATACTTAGGACAGTATTTTAGTACATAATATAATTATTCCAGTCTCTTAGACATTAGGTATTATCGCCCACAAGACGTTGCAGCGAAGGAAAAATACATAAAAAAATGAGTAGTCATCGACATCCGGACCGCTGTGTGTTGTAATAACAATAACAATAATAACAATGTTATAGTCACGCGCAGATAAAAATATATAATATTATAGGCAATTTACGGCGTGCAGCACCCGCGCGTTCGCTCGATGCCCATTTATGGCCGGTCATCGAGCGAGCGCGCCGACCGATGACCGCCAGCGCGCGGATGAGTCATCACTCCGCGACGCGCCGACTGCCGAGAGCGCTTGTGCCGAGCCGTTTGGTCGGCGACGGAGGAGGCACCGCGGCGGCGAAAGTCGCGCAACGGCCGCGCGCACGCACCAGCCGAACACCTGACAAAGGACGACGGCGTGCAGTCGCGGCGTTGGTGGAAGAGCGGAAGGTCGGGACGTCGGGTGGCGGTGAAGGGGCAGAGCCGCGCCGACCTTGCCGTCGTTTTGTACATATTAGGTCGTCGCCGGCGGTTATCAACGCCGTTATTTTGGCAAACAACAATATTAAAGTAATATTGTAACGACGACGTTGTTGTCCACCGACCGCCGCGGCCCACGTGCCGACGACTTTGCCGCCCGACCACCTCTTTTGCGCGTCAGCGCCAAGCCAGTGTTCGAACTGCACTCGACGGTGCAAGTTGTGTACGCGATAATACGGTAT
The DNA here is from genome assembly GCF_001856785.1 of Myzus persicae. Classification (NCBI taxonomy): domain Eukaryota; kingdom Metazoa; phylum Arthropoda; class Insecta; order Hemiptera; family Aphididae; genus Myzus; species Myzus persicae. Next base: position 101,594 of record NW_019102714.1, on the reverse strand, counting down.
ACTGCAGCTGTAGTTGTGATTCACGCACACGTGTTGCCGGCGGTGGGTAACGATAACACTATCACTCGTCGCCGTGTCTCGTGGACTTTGAATACCTATAATATATGTTATAGGCATTTCAGCCCACCGCCGCCGAAGTCTTCCCCCGCGGCCGACTACGAGGTACCTAACACCTGTCTGATTTACATTTTGTACCTACGAATATTATATAATCAAGGGTTGGCAATTAATTCTACTTTTTCTAATTAGTACTTACATGGTTAACGTCAAAGAGTATTTTTTACCCAACTAGGTATGTCTTTCCATAATACTATTTTACAAAAAACTTAGCAGACATATTATAGTATTATCAGGTACTAATTCCTATAATTTATTATTGTATAGCATTATATTATGTACAGTTAGCAACGTATGAAGCATTGAAGCCATATTAAAACCAAAAGTGTCATAAACATTTCTAATATTAGCTGAAAAAAGCTAAGATATTTCTATAATAAATTAAACTAGATATAATGAGCTTTGGTAAATAGTTAGAAAATTAACAACTAATTAAGTTAATGCCCAACATATAGACATATAGTTGTCCGGTGGTTAGATATAATTATAATCATTATAAGTATTATGGGAAATTATGCCTTAATCATTTGTAGTTCATGTCGTGTGCTTAACATATTATTAAGAGAATGTCGAATGGCATATTATTATTTATTACATTGTCTCCACTGTCCATGCTACAAGACAAATTTGTGCGATTAGCTCTAATATTACAGTAAATTTACGAATGTTTTATTAAACTTAAGAACATTATCAGTGTGTTTCTACTCTACTTTGGTATTTTACGATATCTTAATTTCTAAGCGAGTTACCTATTGTCTATGACTTATGAGTTATGGGTGTGTGAACTATTACAATCCAAAAATGCACAACGAACAAACACAGATAATGTTCTTAGTTCCTTACTTTCAAGTGTTATTGATCGATAACTCTGATATTAAAGCAAACAAAATAAAGTTGATCCCGCTGAAGACAAATTTGCCATGTAGGTATCTTATTTGAATGATTATTGTTCTTTTCCGAAGTTGTAGTCTGATGATCCTCGATTGGTATGTGTATAATATTATAATATTAATTCAATACCGAGAATTTAACTAGGATTTAAATTTTTTTCTCTGTTATAATAATATTATACACGATTCATTTTGCCCCTTTAAAAATTTGTAGAAAAAAATGTACCCATACTCACAGTTTTTGGTAAGACGACGATGTTCTACGTTGCATATTTTAGAAAGTAATGCATCTGATATTTAGGTAGGTATTACATTGCATTATTATTATTATTATTATTATTATTATTATTATTATTATTCAACGTACTTTCCCAAAATGATTAATGATCATTTCCATAAGACTTTCTTCAATGGTGTTTATTTTCTGACGACGATTGCTGATCAGTTAACCATAATAAGCACCCAATAAATTAATTTGATTTTCATCAAAATTTAAAACAGAATACATGCATTCAAATTAAAATAAATTAACTTATTTTTCATTATTAATACCTTATCTGATTCAGTACTTATAAATACCATAGGCCTTTAGGTTATTTGATACTATATCATTAAGATAAGGTAATAACTATGTAATCTTTATGAGTTTCAATTATAATATGCGTATAGTCGCCCATTGTTATTATTTTATACATTTTAATGACTAATCATCTAATATATTTAATGAGTCAATAATCAATACTTATGACTTTATGAGTTATAATTTACTTATACTCATTAATTCATAATAACTATGCATATATTAAGCATTTAAAAACTATAAGTAAGTTATATTAGGTGTTTAAGATTAAATTAAGTTTGGTTTGTAGTTTATATTTACTATTTTTTTATATATATCATGTACCTTAGTTCCTTTAAAGTTTAAGTCTATAATAACTACAAATACAAAATTCCAAAAATGTCAGTAAATATAACATTGTTTTATTTAGAAACAGACTGTTTCAACAGTCTTGATTAAACTATTTTTATTCCTACGTACTAGTCAATCTTATTAAGTGATGAGGGCTTAAAAACAGAAATGGATTCCTTGTCTTATTTATGTCCTATAAAGTATAAACGGCTTTTAGAGAAATTCGGACTTATAAATAAATGCATTTAACTTGCAAATCTAAAAGTATTGTTTATTCTACAGTGAATTCTTTAGGTAAACAAAAGTAAACATTTGTTCATGGGTTTAAATTCATTCTCAATATCAAAATCATACGGAGCAATTGGTATATGTCATATTAATTAATTTAGCAGTGAAATAATAAACGATTATACATGATATAATTAAATGTTGACATGAGCTTGCTTGTGAGGGAAATAGTGTCTTCCTCGGGACAATTCACTTGATAGGATTGCGTTTCTTTGGCCCATGTATGCGAAAGGTCTATAGTGATGTTAGCTTAAAATTATGTGAAGTGGTTATTTGTACTTTTGAATTTTTATAATGTACAAATATACATTTTAAGACAAAAAAATAACCATAAAACCTATATCTATATAGCTAGTCATGTCAAACTAGTATTTACTATTTGGTACACATGTACCAGTAACATTTACTGCATCACAGTCAGACTGTATTTTCAACTTTTATTTATTTTTAGAATATTATATTTTATATATTTTTTTTCCGGTAGGTGAAGAGTTTCAAAACGATGGCATAAACAATTATAATAATTGATATCGTACCTACCTATCGAATATTTTTATTTTTTATCATCGACAACACGACACACTTTGGGCTTTTGTTCAAAATTAATCAAACCTTTATTTAATACACTTAAATAAGTATATGTGTGTTTAAATATTAATAGATTAATTAATAATAAATGTACTTAAACCATAGTATTACCTGAAACAGTATAGCACTAAAATGGAGAAAATAGGAGATCAAATGAAAAGATGAACAACTATAGTTTTAAAAAATGACAGGATTTAAAAAAAAACATTTTACATTGTTATATTATTACCTATATACCTATTTGAAAAATATTAAAAGGGGGAAAAATAAATAGCAATTAAATAGTAAATTAATTATTTCTAGTAATTTGAAAAGTAAAGAATATATATTTTTTAATTTATAAAAATAAATGTAAAAATAACTATCTAATTTGTTTTAAATGCTAGCCTTATGTTTTAAGTTCTATCATTGGTAAATTTACATATTATTATGAATATTGTAAAAAATTTTTTAATGATTTATTAGTAATATAATACCTATAATAAGTATAATTAATAGGTAATAAGTAGCATTAATATAAGTTATATTATGTTCATCCATGTGACACATCACACATATAATACTAAAACATTCAAACAGGGATAAGAACTGGACTTTAATTTTTTTCCATTGATGGGGGGGCTCTCAGTTAAGGCTGAGCTTAACCTCCCTCTTATAGCCACATCTCTACACATCATTGCCTGTACAGAACTTCTTAGAAAAAGTTCGAATCCCCTTAACGACTCTAGCAATCGTTATTTATGATCACTTCTGTATACGAATTACAATCAGCATACGTAAAAAAGGAGATTTCATTGTTGTAATTTTTAAAATTAACATTACTATCAAATTTTCTAGATAGAGTAATTTAAGCTGATTTATTTAATCCACGACATTCACATACGTTATTGGTGACATTAACTTTAAGGGGTACAACAAGCTTAACATTTAGTATGTACTGTATACCAATACTCTTTCCTGATAAGTTATTTCATAATTATATTTGATTAATTATTTTATTATACAACTTTTACAGTATCATAAATCATAAAAATGTATTCACCTTAAACATACTCAAATTTTAGTATGCATATAATATAAAATTTGATGGTATGTAAAATAGGTAGTTATAATAATAGTTATAATACCTATATAAAGTATAAATAAAATGTATTCATTTTTTGTATATCATTATACACCCTCTCCGACGATGAACATTCGGACATTCCACAGCCATAAAAATATAATGTACCTAATATGGTACATAATGGTAAAATGTGGTTACTTGGTTAATATTTTATGTTCTCTACCTCTCGCCATTACAACTGTGATCGAGTGAAAGATATCGCCGGAGGTAATGGAAACACTCCAATGGCTAGACTTTTACGTTCGGTACGCTGGTGATACTGAGTGAACAACACATTCATATTGCATTTTTATATAGAAAGGATAAAACATTTATTAATAATAACAAATACCTAAAACCAACATACTAGTTTGTTACTTACTATTTTAACTATTGTTTCATCATAATAAATTATAAATGAATATCTATTTTAGTATCTACCTAGTACTTATAACAATAACATACCTAATTAATATTGAGTACCTTTCTAAAATAGTTAAGGCACTTGCTTAAATTTAATAATACTCAATATAGATAACTAGAAGACGATTAGGAGAAAAATAGTCAATGTATTTAGGCTTTAGTGTTAAATAATGTGATAGAATAATTTAAATCGGGTTTCTCCATTAGTATTTTCGAGTTTGAAAATGACCTCTCACTGGTCGCTGTAGACTGTAGTCACAGGCAAGTTATTTTTTTCTAGCATTTGGAGTAATTTTAAGATATAGGAAGAAAAAATTATAAGGACTTATGAGTTATAATGCTTTTTTTATTCATGGAACACTCTAAAATACATAATATAGGTATATAATACTATATGTATAATCGTTTTATTCAAAACGATAAAAATTAATAACAAGGAATTCAATTTAAACAATAATTGATATAAACATCATAAATTGAAATAGGTATATTTCTGAACTTATAAAACACCATACACTGATTAACTTTAATACAATTTTTTTTTTATTTTAAGCGAAAACTCCGCGGCAACATAGGCAATATAGCCTTTGGGTGTGGAATGGTACGGTAAGGGGTTTTGTATATTTTTAGTAGGTTAGTATGTTGGTAGGGTTGAAACACGTGTTTGTGTATGTGTGGCAAGGATATGTTCGGTAGGTCACTGGTGGTCACCCATCCGGTAGCTATAGCAACGACGGCCGGTAAGTACACTCAGAGCGTTTCTACAGATTGAGTGTACGACCGTTCCTCACCAAGCCACTTTAATATAATATATTGTATGTATGAATTTAATTTCTTAATCTGAAGTTTAGTTAGAAGTTTAATTTGAGTTAGTTTTTTCACTCGAATCATAACTTTGCTATTATGATCAAATATAGAGGTTGGATGGTATAACTATAAGTATAAGTGATTGTGTATGGTGTAACTGGGACAAAACTAACTCAAATAATAAATGTCAATTAAGTATTCGATGGAATTTAAAATATGTCTACGTTGTTTGTATTTATAAGAGTTTTAAAAAATCAGTAATTGACTGTTCTTCATTATTAATTGTATTATTTTTTTTTTGTGAGGAGTTGTTCAATAAAAAATGTTTAGTTTCATCATTACGCGAGTCTTAAGAGGACACTACCCATCACCTATTCGTGAGTTTTTAATAGTCTTCGCATCACAAACTTATGGCATAGAAAATTGCTGTTTCTTCAGAATCGATTATGTGTTGTTGGTCTTAATAAAACTGAGAATTAAAATATTACTAAAGTTGAAGGTATAAACATTATCTGTGCGTAAGAGTCATTTGTTTGATATTTTAATTTTTAAGCTTCATAATATGAGAATTTATATATTGTAATATTTACATACCTACACATATATCTTTTAAACATTAAAATATCGAAAATAACTGATGCTTATTATAAGCATAAATAATGTTCTCATCTTTAAACTTAATAATATAAGTTGATTCACTCTAATATTATAACCAAAAACACACAATCGATTCTGATTAACAAAAATATGCTATACCATACTCTTTTAAAACAGACCGTATGTACTATGTAGTGCATGGGTAGAGTTCTCTAGTAATATATTATAATAAATGGTATCATATACATGTTGTTGTGATACCAGCTATACATTACACATAATAATATGTATTTTAGTATATTTATAATGTGATTATTAACATATAGACGTAGGAACACCTTAATAATATCATGTATATTACTAATATAAACCGCACATAAATTTAATAAATATATAGGTACAACTATTTGGGGTACACGCACATCAAACCCACCCGTTCGCCCGCACACAAACACGCTGCCACCGCTGCCGTTGGCCGGTCGATTCCGCCTTTAATAATAATTTATTAATCCAGTTTTGTTGGTCGCTATTATTGTAATTTTAACGCCGCGTGCTACATCGTAATCAGTAGTAATAACAATATAGTATGGTTATTATTCCTTATAACCATATTATAGGCGTGTCCAGAAACCAGACAACTTTCCGGTGTATTTTTCAAATTCTAGACTCACATTATCTAGTTTAAAACGATTATACGTGTAGGTATTTTATTTTAAAATTTTAACATAACTGCGAATGTTTTAAAATTTTAAATAATTATCACAGTTTAGTCCATTAAGCAGAAATGAAAAAATTTATCTTGGGAGTGGTGATAAGGGATGCTGAGTATTCCACAGGTCTAGTGCTTTATTTTTAGGAGTACAGAAATATTCCAAATTTTGGTGCCTCATTTACCAGTTGTTTAGGTTGGGTTGCTATATATAGGTACCAAGCTACACTTTTTAACCTCTCCATGCCACCCATAAACACGAGTGGAGAAATATATTCAAGAAATTAAAATATTTTTAAGATTTTATATAGCGCCTATACAGCGTTCTTTTATTTTGTGTGAGAATATTATCAAAAGTTGATCAAAATAAAACGTAAAATAAATAAATAATCCCAGGGTAAAATATAAACGATAATGGTTTACGTTTTGGTTATTGTTCCGGTACCAATTTTATTATTTTGGTTTTTAAGCGTAATGTAAATTATAAATTCACTAAAGTACTTACATGTTTTATATGTTTTTTACGTTTTATATTATGCAAGACTTTAGTGTGAAGAGATGTTGAAGAAATAATGTTATGTTTGTAAAATGTATGGTCAGATTGTTTTTTTAATATTCACATTTTTTTTTTGGGGGGGGGGGGGGTATGTAGGGGTGGCAATCTAACATTACCTGGAGTGTTAAAATTCTAAATATATCTTTGGGTATAGGTAACAAATAATAATGTATTAAAAATCATAATATTATTTTAAACGCAAATAATACAATGAAAGTATGAATAACGTTACTGTAAGCTATCTTATTATAAATAATATAAATTATAATATGTTTCACTTAAAAAACTAACCAAATTGGTACGATTATATTATGGTCAATCTTCATTAGAAGTTAGAACCTATTTCATTTATGTAATTTTGTATTGGTTTTTTGAAAAATTATTTTAATTGTGCTCCCTATGGTATTTCTTTATCTTCATACATTTAATTATGCGTTTTATAGAGGGAGGCGTGTGCTCCTTGCCACCCCCCCCCCCAGGTTACATAACATGTCTCATTGTTACGTAAAGGACATAATATTATAAGACTACAAACATTTTGAATTCTCGAGAGTATAAAACACAAGGCCTTGGTGATATTACAATACTAAGACGTATCTGGTAATGTTAGGGTATGTCTGCGTTGCCAAAATATATATACGTCATGTATATATTAATATATTATTATATCGTATACCCGTTAAAAAATCAGAGCACATTCGGGCAAGCGCGATCGATGACTCGGTGTGCTGCGGTGGGTGATGGTCACAAGATATCATACGATATAAGGTCGTTTTGGCGGGGTTGGAAACGTGATCGATTCCCTCGAGTGTGTCATTATTCAATTTTTTATGAAATATTCGCATATTGTTTGAGTGTGTGTTTGTGTATAATAATATCGTCGTCGTTACTATAACGCCACAATCGTCACAACTTACGCGCAAGTGAAGTGACTATGAGTGAGTGTGTAGTTGCGGTTGTGCGCGAGTGGCAATGACTCGGCCGTGTCGACGGGCGGTGGAGGTGATGGTGTGGGCGAAGTCGTCCTCGGCCATCCGCAGTTAGGGCGCTATCGCCGCCGCCTCCGCGAAAAATCAGCAAAAGTATAATGTAAGCGCTCGCATAAAATCATCGGCACGTGTACACCTACCTCCGACACGGTCGGTCGGACGATAATGATATTTAATATTATAATAATACAGTTGTGCGTGGGCGGAGGCGGCGGCGTCGGAGGCGAAACGAAAACCGTTCGTGCCGAGGCATGATATTTATGATATACACGATCGATGGAGGTGAGTTCAGTCGAATGGACAACAATATAATAATATATGATATATGAGATTTGTCGTGCGACCGATATTTGCATCTGCACCGCTGTTTTGCGTACTTATAATACGAATAGAGCGTAGGCAGGTTACATATTATTATAATGTCATACCGATTGGCAATATATTATTGCAATGTACCAATAAAATAACGTTATTTAAAGTGTTATAACGTCATGAGATCGGGAAAACGGTTTTGTCGCATATCTTAATCGTCAATATACATTCGTAATTATATTTAATATTTCCATATTGGTATATTATTTGAATGTACATATAGATATACAGGTAGTTTTGAAATAACCTATTAATTCAGTCAGTTATATTATTATCGACTCTGTCACACATTATGAAAGGCTAGTGGGTTATTATTGCTTAACAACCAATCGATTCTGTACACTGTCGTATGACTACAATTATTTTTCCGTCAATACTCTGTCACCTATGTTTCATAATAATATCTATATTATTACCTTAAAAATATAAATCACAAAGTACACTAGTGTAGCTGATGACTTCATTTTATTTTTATACCTAACAAAAGCAATACACAAAAATGTTGTATTTCATATACCTAGAGGCGAGGCTGGGCATTAAGAGTTAAAAAGTTTCTTTAATTTCTATATTTGTATTAAAAATAATTGTTTTTAATTAACGTGGTATCAACGAATTAAAATGTTCACTTTAAGAAGTTAAGTCAATTTATATTGTTTAAAATTGTATTACTTAATACTTTTATTACTTAATAAAAAGTTAAAACAATTGTGTATTAACGAAGTTACTTTTAACTTTTTCTAAATAATGCATCATATTCAACTTGATTGAGTTAAAAAAGTCATACATTTCTCCAACTTTGCCTGTACAGATACTCTTCTATCTAACGGATTCTGATTGTTTCTTATTTTAACGGTTTCTATCAAATTATTGTTAATATCCTTTATTTGCCTCATCGTTGCTATTTTTACCAAACATAAAATTGTCATCAATATACCTATCCACCTAACTTTTTATATGGTTTCTTATTGTTTCAAATTAATTTTTACCATACCAATAGTTATTCTGAGAATTTCCCTATTAATATTACGATATTTATGACGTAAAATTAAAAAAAAAATTTTAAATAATTAAAGCCTTTTGGCAAGTAAAGAAAATATGATAACATAAAAATGGTATTACATAATTAAGAGTTATGGTAACCTTCTTATACGATGAAATGAGTTAAATACTCTTCCGAAACTGCCTCATATGAAATGTATTAATGTATTATTATAATTTATATTGATTGGCAGTTGCGTGTATCTAAGTTTAGAATTGTTTATAAAACAATGGCTTAATGGACGGATTTTCTTGATTACTTACGTCGTTTTAAAAAAAGTCTAGAAAAATTGACGAAAGAAATAATTTGTCGATTTCAATATTGTTGTAAACCGTAACAACCCAATCAGAAATCACTTTTTGTTGGTGGGGCCTTTATAGTTTATAAATATTTTATGTGCCCCGTCGACCTTATATTATAGAAGCACCGTAAACAGCTATATACAGTATAAGTGCTATATTATACGTTTCCTTATTTATTTTTTGAATTAATGCCAAACGGATTTTGAGAACAAAATATTAACAATTAAAACTAGGTAAACATATATTATGATAATTTATTTTTTAAATAAAAACGTATGCACAATTAAAATAATTTAATAAATAATAATATAAATACATTTTAAATCATAACATGAAATATAACAGTTTACCACGATACGAAAAGTTTTAGATTATTATTGACTATTGACATCATCCTTACTAAAAGAGCATTTTTTGCAAACTAATTTTACAGTATTTACAACATTTATGGTACCCTATATTATAGTACGAGTATATAGTATCTATAGTATATTATATAGCTATAGTTGATAGTTTATTACATTGCAATTATTATAGTTTAATTAAAATATATTACAGTCATCCGATCAAACTAACCGTGGCGGTATTGATATGGTATTTGCACGCCCTTTTGTATTATTATCGTATTGTTTTCTTCGATGCAGAGCCGTCGACAATAATAATAATAATAATAATAATAATAACAATAATAATAAATGACGTACTACGACAACGATGCGTGACGTTCAGTTAAAATCGCGCGAGCGTTTACACACCGGAATCTTGTTTCTATATATTATAAGGGCACTCGACAAATAACTCGTGCACGGAAATATCGTCAAAACTCACTGATGAGTCTCGTTGTGTCAGTTCAAATAACAATAACTGTTATATAATATTAAAATTATTATTATTATTGTACAGTTGAAGGTACGGCAAACTGATGAATAAAACAATTTATACTTCTAAACAAATTTTCCAGTGAATAACATTATTTGAAAAATCAATTGTTTGCCAATTAGAATATTTCGTTTTTTGATATTTTTTTAAATTAAGTCTCGTGAAGAAAATGACAAAACGTTATAGTAATAATATTAAAAGCAATAATGTACTGATACATTGCTTATAGCTTATGACGTAATTAACATGTTTTATTATTGTCTTATGTTGACTTGTTAATCATCGAACTACTCCAAATTAAACCTATATTATAAAGAATGCAAATAGGTAGGTAGGTAATGTATAGGACTAGGAAATTTTAAGAGTTGCATATTTTCTATAATGTGCTTTTGATTTATATAGCAGTCCAACCAAAAAACCAATTCTATGTTATGATGAGATAAAAAGCTAAAATTGCATAATTTCACATAATATTTCGTTTAATTTTAGAAAAACGGGAAATTTTATTTTATTTTATTTCTTAATTTTTGAGTAATTAAAAAAAAAATATTTATTACCTTAAGCATTTCATACTCAATAATTTAACATAGGTATGTACCTATTTTCTTTTGATAGAGATTTGTGAAGAGTTTCAAATTTGTCCAGTAGTTAGGCAGTCAACCTATTTATGATAAAACTTTTATAAGTTATATAAGTTATAATTTTATCCTTTGCATATTTTAGTTTCTGTATATTCAATGCTATCGGTTATAAGTCCTAGTAACATGTATTGCAAAAATTATTAATACCTTTTAATGATAGTATTATTTTAATGAAACCAGTAACAAAATAAAATAACGCTTAAAAGAAAATTATGCATCAATTAATTATATTGATTTATTAGATTATTTTTATTTTTTGTAACTATGGTATTTTTCTTTCTAAAAGTTTGGCATGTTAATTTTAGTGGGTTGTTCCGTGGCTTCTTTTTTCCGAACTCGTTCTTACTTTTTATGAATATATTATGTACCATAATAGTGGGACAAAAATTATTAAAATATTCCATTCCGTCGGAAACGGCCGCCAACGTAGAGTACGTGCCTGTATATACCTACATATAACTCCCTATAAATTACAATAATACAACGTTGGTGGTAAATGGTAAAAAGAGTTGCATGATATTTATTTCATTCACCGCGATAATAATAGTCATCACGAAAGCTGTATTAATTACTTAACTAATTAACCTTATAATATGACTGAAAACCACCACCATATAAACTCGACGCATCTCTGTTTGAATAATAATTATTGTTTCTTGAATATAAATCGTTGTAGCAAGGTAAATAATTATAGTAATACAATTCAATATTTAACTGAACATAATTTAGTAGGAGGAGAGAGACTGCTCTGGTGTCTATTCCGATGTGGTCAGACTTATCGACCGACCAGTCCAAATTATCTGTAAATCCGATAGCCCTATAGAATCTATGGTTATTAATTGTAGTTATCACTATTCAATTTCAATTAATATTTATTATTTGAAAACTATCAATAATTATTTTAATTACAATTCGTACATCATAATATAATATATTTCCTGAATGCTGCGGTTGTTGAAGGTTAGGATTAATTACAATATAGGTATGTGTTGCAATTGGATTGATTACAATTATTCATACATGCTATAATTATAGTTAATGAGAAAAAATTTTTAATTTGTTTTATGGGGAAATCGTAATGAGTTAAGTGAACATTTTTTCTTAATTTAACAAAAAAACAAATTAACAAACCGACGGCCCCGGGAATCATACTTTTTGACAACATGTTTATTGTTAAATATTACTATGGTAGCATATAGGATTTATAATAAAATAATGTGTGTTATAGGTGCTAATGTATATTTTTATTTTTTTTTTTTTTTTTGAGATTAATTTTAAGTCATAATTACTGAGTGGTTGGTAGCCGGCGTTACGTTATTTGTATTAATAATAGGTTGAATTTACATTACATTAAATTTCTATTATATATTTATACAATCATAGACGGTATAGTATTAAATTAGAAGGTGAAGTTCAGCTTCTTTGATAAAATTCATTAGTTTTCTGGATGTCTCAGGAGTGGGTGCAAGTACCACACGTGGGGTATTCATTTATATATATTTATTATTTTTAAACCAACTGTTAAATTATTATATTATGTTATTTCAAAATAATAATGAACAGTTTCATTTTTTCTTTGGTTCATATTAAATACGAAAAAAAAATAAAAAGGAAATTATTGAATTAGTTCAGAAGTATGCAATGTGCATGTTTGTTTATTTTTAAACTACTGTTTAAAATAAAGTTTTGGGATCGGCTAAAAGTATCATAATATGTTTCTTTAAATTACATTATCTTCGCATAGTGTCATCGCTCATCACAGTATTCATCTATCATAAATCACAATAACTGCATTATCTGTGTTACTTTATTTTATAATACATTATCTAGGTAAATAACATAAAATCAATCGAATAATATAATAAGAGTATTGTACAGTAGATGATTGATCAGTAGATCTTCATAAAAATTCTGTCGTTTAACCGCGGTTTGAGGTCAAAAATTGTATTGTTTTATCGATACAAGTGCAGTGAGCATATATAAATAAATATACATATAAATTTCACAAAATAAGTTTTAGCGTAGACAGTGTAAACTTCTCAAGGTTTCAGTATTCAGTGGTTATAATGAACAGTGTTTTAGTATTTGGGCATTTATTGAACTTTTTATTAGAACCGAGTTTGAGTTAGGGACTTTTTTATTTTGTGGTAGCAAAAATTTGTATTTAATCTTATGGTCCATGTGTTATGATTTATGCAGAGTACAAACCTCGGCGAAGACTGCATCTCTGACAATCCAAACGGCTTTCGTTGTACAAGCACCTGTGTAAAACGGTGGCGAGGACGACGAAAGGCACGACCACTGTAGACAAAGTAGATCACCGTGATCATGGCGTCGTCGCCTTTGCGGGCTCCGGCGGCGGCTGGTCAACAGCAATCGAGATTGATGGACATGCAAGTGAGTGACGGGCTGATTGTCTACCTATATTATGATTTATTGTAAATTTGCTTCAGAATAACTCACATATCACGGTCTTAGAAGAGAAATCGTGACTCCTGTAAATATATAAATTAGACTATTCCTCTTTTTATGTGATTCGGTCGTTAAGAATGAACATTTTACATTTAAGTGGTCATGTATACTACCAATTTTTTAGTTTAAAAACACACAAAAACCTAATTGTAAAATAGGCTTTAGAGAGAAATACATATAAGGGACATTATTTAAAGTTACCACAATAATTGATGAAGTACCTACCGTTTTAAACAATAATGTAAAAAAACGCAGCAGATATTATGAGCAAAATTGTTTTTCCGCCTTAAATTATATAATAAATGATCGATCCACTAAATATATTCAAAAACGAATATTTTTTTGTCATCTATCCAAAATATTATCCACTTTTGATTACAACTGTAATCATTTGATGTGTGTTTTTTTATATTTATTTATTTATTTATTTTGTGTCTGTCATCACGGTTTCTTATAGTAAAATTGCTTCGATTTTCTTCGACAGCAACTTCTCTGGTAGGAAAGGAAATCTAGTTGGTGCATTCGAGAAATCAAAATTTTAAATTTTCAACAGTTTTAAAAAGCAATAGGAAAAACAAACAAACAATTAAGGAAAAACGGAATTTTTAGGCAAAACCATTTTTCGAACAAATCGATTGGTTTATAATGTAACTCTAACAAAAATGATCGTAGATACATGACATTTTCACTGAAAATTTGAATAAGCATTTTCTATACACCATAAATTTTCAAAATATTTAGATTTGTGTTCAAATTTTCGGTTATTAGTTGTTTTTAATGAACTCAAGTCGATAAAAAATTTTTCGCTTGGTCAAAAAACTTGAAAATATAATACAAGGTGCCTTGAAAATTGTTGTTAATGGAAATTAAAAAAAGTTGACCTTAAATCCACAGTAATTTTTTATGAGCGTTTAAACACTTAGAATTTTGACAAAATTCGTAAAAATCACGAAAACTAGCAAATTATATTCAGTTTATAAAAAATTTTCTATTTATATCTAAGATTTAAAAATTTAATTTAAGATTCTTTACAAGTTTTTCTGCATTTATTAAAAAAAAATTTCTACCAGGAAGTCAAATTAGACTTTTATGAGTGTTTGAAGTTGAAATTTCTACAACATTCACTCGATTTCTCTTGTAGCGATTTTCTTATTTTGTTGTAATTCAATAACAAATTATTGTAGACACCTGTAATTTACAACAAATTTTTATTTTATCGATTCATATACTTGATAAAATTTTCAAAATATTTTGACTCGTTTTAAGCTGTTGACGGACATTTTCAATTTTCATTTTTTTAAATGTTTTTTCTAGAACTATCTATGCAATTTTATTGGTTTTGTCAAAAAGCATGAAAATTGAATACAAGACTCTTGATAACTTATTTCAATACCAGTTGAAATTATATTAAAAATATATAGGCACTAATTTTTTTTTTAAGCATTTAAAGTTCAAATGTTGGCAATATGTATCAAATTGAAAATTGAAAATGATTTTGCAGTTGAAAATGTATACAATTTTCAATTTTTATATCTAAGGATTGAAAATATAATACAAGGTGTGTTATTAAGCAGTTTTTTCCACAACTAAGAAATCTTAAAAATATATGAATACAGTTATTTTTTACAGATATTTTAAGTTCAAATTGTGTTGTAATTCGGTTCCAAAACAGTTCAATATTACATAATTATACTTAATATTTTTCCAGCATCACTGGTAATTTAAGAATAATATTAATTTAACTTTTCGGCCACCATATTAATAACAAGTAATAACAATATAAAATATCCTTAACTGACATACCGTCTCCGTTCAGAATCGTTTTTCGTTTACAATTATTTGATGTTATTGAATTCAAATTTAATACCATCCATGACTGCGACCTCCTAGACATCTAATGTACAGCATATCAACATCCACTTTTTTAAACTTTTATTTACAAAATGTCTTTTGCTCGTTAGCAAAACATTCTAGAAACGTTGCAGAATAGTTTATTTACTATCTCATACGTATAATATATATAACGTTACTGCATTGGTGGCACTGTTGTATATTACAGTCAGTGTTGAGTTCAGATAACAAAAATAACATCTACATAAATATTAGATTACTATCTAGATTAATGTGAAGATAGATTATTCAATTTTAGCCTATAACTAATAAACTGCTCCTCTCACCTCCCCCTTTTAAGACCTTTGAACCTGCCGTGAGAGCAGAAACAACAGAGTTTTAAAATAAGTAATAAACTTGTTCCTTCTCTGTAAGTATAAAATATATAATTATAGATTGGCAGATACTAAAAAATATAATACATAGGTGCTTAAAATATTTTTAATTTATATTTTAGTTATCAAATTAAGATTTTTTTTCTTGTTATGCTGTCAGCGTTTGTTAAATATATACTAAATATCTAATATTGTCTATTACAATAGTAAATTTAAATATCATAATACCTACGTACAAAGTTAGGTAGTAATACTAGCATATCGATATTTTAATGAGACCTACTGAATGTGTGATTGATCAACGGTCAGTCACATATATAAAAGTATTTATGTAGTAGATACAGAATAAATAATTACTGAAAATTCCTCTGTATTTATAAACGGGTGTCTATATTATGACCGAGCCAATCTACCTTCTAGGACCGTGTATTGCAGAGTGTTATAATGATATATTTTACTACAATCATATTATATGACTTTGTGCAGAAAAAGTTCCAGCAGAGGCATTTAGCCACCGTGGCGGCTGTCAAAAGCACCGTCGGTGGGTCTACGACGTCGTCAACCACCTCATCGACCAAGACCACCGGAAGCGGTGATCTTCCGGTGCCACCAGTTCGGCGGATTGTCGGCGCCATCGCCCCTGTGCAACCGCAGCCGCAGCAGCGCAGGCCAGTTGGATCCGGAAGTGGCGGAGATTCTGTCTTACAGGTTGACGTAAAGGGAAAGGTATGCTATAAGAGTAATATTTTGTTTTTTCGCTTATATTCTATCAAAAGAAAAGTAATAAATTATGTTTCTACTACGCGTGTTGAAGGTAAACGATAAAATGTGACTAGCTCACAGTCTATATACTACAGGTGGGGTTTTTATTTGTTTGGTAAAAATCTAGTTGTCCCGTTGTCTAGAGGTATCAGACATATCATCATGTCATTACGTAGGTAGTGTTTACGGTAAGCACCAGCAGTAAATAAGTAACTTATAATAATATATTATAGTGAAATCATATCCTGCAACATGCACTGCAGTATTCCCCACGTTCTCGTATTATAAAATATAATTTATTAGTTGATATTACATATTTTGTAATATTTTGAAAAGCTAGTTATAACTTTAATTTTTATAGTTAGATTTATAGTTAAAGATATTTTATAATTTATAACGAAAAAACTCCCTGTGCCTAGTGATTAAGGTTTCTTTTGGTTATTTAATTTTAAGATTTGAATTGGCAATGAAAGTTTCTTGACATATTATTATGTTTTATATTATGATAGGAATTATAATGGATTAGTGCAGTACGAAACTGCACCAAGTCGCTATAGTGTAATACTATTACAGGTTTAGGCTGGTTTTTACCATCTCCGGTTAAAGTTAATGGACGCTTAACTGGCTGAATTCTAACGGTAATAAAAGCTGTTATCATCCAAATAGCATTTACTGACACCTAACCGGGTATCGTAAGAACAGCCTTTATACACAAATATGTTTTCAGTATCATCGAATCAAATAGATTGCTGTTGTGCAGTGCGCACAATATTATTTAAATATTTTACATCGCACAATTTATTATACGTATTACGATTTCTGTTATTGGTACCTAATACCATTGGTGCTGATACCCGCCTAAAATACAATATAGTGTAAAATGAATTAAAATGAATATAAAAATAGAACTATATTATACTTTGAATATTGATGAAATATTTTATGGTTAAATACATTAATAATATAATATTAGTTACTAGTATTGTTTATGAAACTTATAAATATATTATAATTTGACATTTAGATAGGAACCACTCCTACACCCAACCGCTCTAACACTGAATTATGAATGACATATTTTGTCATATAGTGATATAGACCATAATTGTATATTATATTATATAGTTGATCATTGACCAAAAACAAAGAATGACTCATAAAAAAATAAATTATAACTTCATTGCATGTTATAAAAATACAACCATCGTTTTTCACGAATCGATGAATGACCGTTTAGTACACTATACTATATAGCCATGGCGTATTTGCGTGGTCTCGTCAGAGTTTTGTTATGAGAATGTCAGCTCACCATTTTTTCTCTCTCACTGATCCTCGTGCAAAATTTATGTTTAGTAGAACCAGCCCTGTGTTATTACTTTAAATATTAAGATAACACCACTTGTTACCCAACTTTAAGCTAAGAACATCGCTTGTGCGGCTACGTTGGCTTTTTTCGATATTTTAATTTTTATACAATTTATAAGCGTTTTTAAATTCTAATAATTTACATGCTCATAACTTACATAAAAATGAAAATATCACACAAAAACCAACTTAGGGAAACAGGTAATATTTTTAACTTAAAGTTTGATGATATGTGAATTCACTCTAATATTAAAAGTAATAATACGGACTTGGTTCTGCTATACGTAAATTAGGTATGTTGCACGTCGGTTAAATAGAGGCGATCACAACAAATAATGATCTGACATTTTCTTGATATATGAAAATAATATTATTAGCATAATATGGTATATTTTATCATGTATATCGATGTCGCCGTTCGAATAATAACCGTAAACATAATATGTCTAGCACGGAATGACGACGGCGGTGTCATCGTCGACGCACACTGAAACGATTCGCTTTATCTCTCGAAATCGTTTTCTTATTAAGTTATTATTCAATTCTAAAATGATACTTTTTTTACTCATTTCACTATAATACTATAATAAAAAAATAATATATTATGTGTGTGTCCTAAAACAGTGGCTTGGAAGTAATCTAAAACTCATATATTTGCTCGTATAAATACGTAATGGAAAATACCGAATATATCGACCCACCCACCGCTACATAATATAATAGACTCCACTTAGTGGCGTATCTAAAACGACGACCGAGAGGCAATTGTGTTATTTTTTAATACAAATATTGATACGGAATAAATAGTCAGTAACAGGAATTATTGCTTTTTATTTAATATCCATTTGACAACTTTTTTGGCGGCTCTAGTCTGCGTAGGTACATATACTAAAATTATAACTATTATTTGCCCACATTTTTATGAATCGTTTGAGCACCAATTATTTTTTTCGTATTCGTTTGCGCACAGAATATACACAATATAGTAGATACATTTTGGTTATTAAAATGCCTATGAAGAGCTTCAGATATGTTCGTTGTATTTGGTTGTTCATCATTTGGTTTTCCAGCCCCTATCAGTGGGTTAAGTTTGAATTAGGTAGTGTATATGAAAATATATTAAGTAAAAACATAATCAGTCAGAGAAGTATAATCCATTAGGTAGAGCGATAGCTATTTTAAATTTGCAAAATATGTTATCTTTATTTGTTTAAGTGACAAATACAGAGCAAACAGAAAAAAATTTAATCAATTTACCTATGAGTACCTCGTATTTATTATACTAGTATTCTATAATAATGAAGTGCCTACACACGACAACACCAAGATTGTGCTGAATTCAATGTACAACATACAATTTTACATTGAGGAAAAACCTTTAAAATTGAGTTATGTGCATATTTTTCAAAGTAAACGTGATGGGTATAGACACTACCTACTGGCATGTAAAAATATTTTTAATAATTTTGAAATTTGATTGATATACAGACGAGTAAATAATTACAGGTACCCAATAGGAAAATAATATTTTAAATACCTATGTGTGAACGTATATTATTGCACACACGAGTGGTTAATTGATATTTCTTCTATATTCTATGGTCAAAAAAGTTCAGGGTTTTTAATGGGACATTTTAAAACGTGCTCAAACTATTATTGTGGTCAATTTTATTACCATGTTAATACACATAACCCATAAATCCAACAACCATTCAAATCACCCACGAGTCTATATTATTATAGTGTGTACAACTCACTTTTATCGTGTCTCCGAGTGTGTTGTGGCCCACACTTATTGTTGTGCCTACGGATTGAGATAGTGCGGACTGGAAACGATACGTAGCGTGGTTAACTACAGGGAGCACATTAGATCCCACAGCATTATTTCATCGGTAAGTACCAATAGTTCTATTATTCCGAGACCGTGATCCACGCCTTTCTCTGATATTAGTAAATATTAACAAATCTCATTTGTATATGGTTGCCATAATATGTAATGCAGAAATCGTCGCATCCACCGCTTCTCCAGAGGAATTAGGGACCGTTAAAAAGCTGCTCGTTTCTATTTTAAGTGGCCCATGCACGATGCAATCAATATTGTTCTATACGTTTTTGTAATAATTGAGATGGCTTGATGAACTTGATTTACCTCCATACGTATACAATTTATCAAACTACAAGTCACACATCAACATTTTTATTTCAGTGTAAATATAGTGACAATATGGGTTAATAATAAATCGACCAAATATGGCTGGAAGGCGGAGTCCCCCCTTTTTTTTGAGCTTATCTCTTATTTTTTTTGTTTGAAACGGAACGCTGGAAACG
Source organism: Myzus persicae (assembly GCF_001856785.1). Taxonomy (NCBI): domain Eukaryota; kingdom Metazoa; phylum Arthropoda; class Insecta; order Hemiptera; family Aphididae; genus Myzus; species Myzus persicae. Next base: position 81,230 of record NW_019102714.1, on the reverse strand, counting down.
CTATATTTCCAAGTGAATGATAAAAAAATATTATTATACAATATAATTAATCAATATATTTTAAAGTTTAAACATATATTAGGTAATTATTAAATGGTAAATAAATTGAGGTTCTTAAAAAATGTTCGAATTTGTTAAAATAAAAACGTCGTTCACGTTCAAGTTCGATATTTTGAAAAAAAAAAAAACTAGTGACGTTCGCGCATCATTCACTAAATATGAACGTGAACGTGCGTTGATAAACCACGTTCTTTCCAAACACTGCCTGCAACTGCATATGACGGTGCGTTACTCTGGAGCATTGTCTAATTAACTTGACACGGCTCAAAGGTACGACAGCTGTTTGCCGAGCGGAGCCAACAACTGCAGGGCCCGGGCTACCAGCACCACCAGCAACAGCGACGGCAGCGGCGCCGGAGTCTGACCGGTCGCGACCGGTCGCGGCCCCTGAGACCGCTGTCCGGCGCCGACGACGATCCGCTGTGCAAGACCGTCTGCTTTACCGCTGGCGGTGGCGCCGACTTGGTGGGCATCAGCGCCGCGGACGGCGGCGACGTGCGCAGCGAACTTCTCGCGCTGTTCGGCAGGCTGCCCAACCTGGGCGGACAGCTGCTGTCGGAATCGTTCCGCGGGGGAGCCGGCAAAATGAAGACCGCCCAGTCGGCGCCCGAGCTCAAGTGGTTGCTGGACGGCAGCAACGGACCCGGCAGGGCGGGAGGGGCACAACGGCCACCGCAGCCACCAGCGGCCGGGCCGGATAAAGGCGGCGGTATTCCGAAACGGGCGGCGGCAGGACGTGCAGGTGACGCCGGTGATTACGGTGATGGTAATGGTGACGGCAGCGCTGACGACGACGGCGATGGCGACAACGATCAACGGCAACAGGTCATTATCGTCTCACGGCAGTCGTCCGCTGACGATGGGCATGCTGCATGTGCATATTGTTGCTATAAAATAATATTATTATGTTGGCGCGTCGTCGTAATAATAGTATTATCGTCCAACACGTAATAGTTATTTAATAGAGTAGTCGTGTGTCTGTGTGATATTTTGATATTGTTGTGACACGGTAAAGTAGTTACCCTACATAGTCAGCGTGGCGTCACAAATTTGTTGAGTAGCTAGACCATAAATATAATGGATACGTTATAATAATTTGTAATCATTTGTGCCGGATACAGAGTTGGCATGTAACCATAGACGGATTTATACAATTGCCGCCCCATCGATGATAAAAAAGTATTTTAAAATTAGGCACTTATTTAACATTACTACCAAAAAAAAAAAAAATCCTACAGACTATACCAATACAAAATGTATTAAAATATGATCTATCATCAGGTTTTCGAATGAATTTGCCCTACCGGCTACCAATTAAATATAATTATTGTACAGATATAATTAGGTTAATTAAACAAACTAATGTGTTCAAAACAAATCAAATTTAAATTATACCATTAAAAAAAAAACAATCTAACAACAAATTAAACTTAAAAACTCTTACTTATTATTATTATTATAAAACATATTGTAAAGAAAAAAAATTATTTCATATTTTTGCATCTTGCTTTTTTACTGCAAAAGTTTGAATTATATCTTTAAATTGTATTTCTTGAGTCATTTCACTTTCAATCGACAAAATCGCTAAAGAGTATAATTTTTCTTGTCCTAATTTTGGAAGCAAATACATTTTTATTCCCTTTAAAGAAGAAAATGATGTTTCTGCAGAACAGTAGTTATATAGTGGCAGTTGTTGAAATATAAATCCTTAACGTTATTTCTATGTTTGGAAACACTGATTTCAAATCATTTTGAAAAATTATTTTCAAAAGTTTTAGTGCTGTGAATTTTTCTTCATTATATTTTGAAATTGAAAAAGATCGAAAATGTAATATGTTTAGGCTCAAACTCTTCATAATCTAAATCAGTTTTATAAATTGGGTGAAGTTTTTTTTAGCTTTTTCTGATATTTAATTTTGCTCCATGTTTTTAAGTGTGTTTAAAGAAGAAAAGGGTTCACAAAAATATTTATAGGCTACTCGTACTTTTTGAAGTAGAAATACTAATTATACTAACAAGAACGTGTTAGGTGTTTTGTTAAAACCTAATAGGTATTCTCAATAAAATATTGGCCTAAAAAGTTCGCCCCTAAAAATTTGACGCCCTAGAGAACTGCTTACTTTGCCAGACGCTAAATCCACCACTGCATGTACCTAACCCATGTATATACTACATAGCTCATCATCATTTTTAAACTAAAAAAATGGGAAAGTCAGTGATTAACTTGTGTTAGAACAGTTATGTCAACGTCAAGAACGTTAGGGTTAAAACCTGTAATATTACTATAAACTTATAGGTAAATTTTGCCTGCAAACGATAATATAATCTATATGAATTAACTCTGAACGTTTAAACTTTGTCTTTAACTCTAAAGTAACATTATTTCTCCGTTGCCAGTTTGCTAGTTTGCTATAGTTATTATTAAAATTTATAATCATGAAGTTTAAATTTTGAATTATACACTCATTTCAGGTATTCTGGTGAACGATTTTATATATACATATTTGTGTTTTTAAATTTTAAAGTACATTTTTATTTTTATTTGACGAATGTATGTAAATCAATGAAACTTAATTCTTCTGGTGATTATTTTATCATAAATCGTACATTATTTCAAAAACAATATAAACGCTTCGAAAATTGTTTTTTTTTTAAATAACTGTACGTATTAAAAACATTTTTTCTACTATTTTTTAGTCATAGTTTTTTACTTTTTGGTACTAAAACATATATTTTTAATTTCATATTTCTGAGTAAAATATTATTTGGTTTTTGGATGTGTAAAAATCTAATTTTGGTTAAGTAGCTTATGGGTTATAGATATATTATACATGTTTATATGAGTGGAGTAGTAAGCCAACATTTTTGGTTTTTACTTTTTTTACTACTTAATAATGTATAAAAAAAATATTTTCTTAAACGTAATAGTTTTCAAAATAATGTGAGTGATTCATGATAAAAATCATACATGTATGTAAACATTTTTAAATGTAAAATATTTTTGACGTCATGCCCCTATAGGAAAGTACCTAACGTACCTATGTACCTAGTTATTTTACGAATGCATGTGAACTTATTGAACAGTTTTTTTTAATTTGGTGATTAGGTCATTTAATTGAATTTATTTTTATTTTTATTGTCTGTGCATAGATTTATGTATAATATGTTTAAAAACATGTGATTTTATGAAACAGTATTTGTAAACATTAAAAAATGTATTGTGTATGCTTATATACGTAACATAAATTTATATTGTACGCAACTTATCGAATTGTTGGTGATGCAATTTTGAATATTTTTATTGCAATAACTGCTCTGCTAAGACAATATACTATTGATATCAATAAATGCACTGCTCGTATTCTCCTCATATGTGACTGTTGATAACATAGTATTATTAATATTTAAGTATAATTTATTCACATTCTGAACTAAGATGTGCATTTATATTCTAATTAGACATTAAATTAATTTGGTTATGAGTCTATAATATAAAATAACTGTTGGAGTTGGAATTATATATAAAGTTGGTATTTTGTGCTCAGTGGTCGTTTTAAATACATGAAATATAAATTAAAAATGTTTAACGTTGTGTCGTTTGTATGTTTATGTATTTCCATAAAAAAATTAATTACGTTTTGACCAAATAGCATGTCGTGAAAGAGTTATCGATTTTGCATATCGTAGTTTGCATTAGTTTTTTTTATTGGGCTTGTTATTTTTTTCTTTATATCGTAATTAAATATTATAATAGTAGTATATTATAATAAGTAGCATCAAAAATAACTGCGCTGTGTGTAATGCATGTGCGTGTTTCATATCATGTGAGATGATAACCGCAGAAAATTGCATCGAAACAACATTTGTAAACATTAAATACTTATACAAAATAAACAAACATAATGCAATTATATATTATGTACACCATAAATAATAATAGGTTACTGACTGAGATAGATAATAATAAACTTAGTATGTATATCCTGATGAACATTCTTTCCATCTCAGTACTCTTATTAAATGTATTGTTTTTAATTTTGGAGGTAGTTTGTGATATTCATTTATTTTTAATAAAAACAAAATAATGATATGATTCAGGATTCTCCTACAGTCAAGATGATTCTTATGTTCAGTTGTATCATGTGAATAGTTGTCGTCAGGAATAATGTAGAACTGTAACTGTTGAAATGTATTACTCATTTATTTTATTTATCTGAACTGCATTCATAATAATATTTACACTAAGGAAATCTTTAGTTAATCGAAATTATGTAATAGTTTAATAGGTCCAATTGTATATTCATAATCGAAAATATTAATTCTAAAAACAATCATGTTAAATAATTTATTTAAGCTTGTAAAGTTGAAATACTTCATATAAAGTATAACAGTAAAATGTTTTATACTTTATACCTATATAAGAATATATTAGTATAGCTATTAAGTTGATAACCTATAAACTATTGTTTTTGACAAATAAATTGATACATAATCAATTTCAGAGTATTTACTATTTATATTATGTATTATGTAGGTTAGCTTTTAATTATACAGCCGAGTAAATTATTACCTATATAGTGCGTAAAAGCTAAAAGTCCCTTTTTAATAAGTAATAAGTATGTAAGAAACTTAATAGAAATTTTTTTTACAACTTCATAAAAAGTTGTGGATTTTAATACACATTTTGACTCATGTCGCAAGATTTACTTTCAAATCGAAATAATTAGTAAAAATTCTAAACACAGTCCAACTGCCTTGGAAAAACTTGCTGAATCGTTTTGATTTTTATTTGATACATTATGAACAGATTAACTTTATAGCTTTTAGTAATAACTCATTTATTCTAAACCAGTCAATTACTCTCGCTATTATCTCTCGCTAAAGGCTATAGTACACCCGATCGTTACAAGTATTTCACTAGTTCAGTAATAAATTATTATATAATTAGACACGTTTAGTTGCATGTGTGTAGGATCATTGTTGAGTATAAATTGTACCAAAAGTAATAAATTTAAAATAATTTGTTTTTACGTTTTAAAGTTCAAATGTACCTACTGTTATTGAATTATACTAAACTTACCAATAGAGGATTACAATGACGCCGATGATGTATAAATTAGTGTTTGTTTGTCCACAGCAACAGTTGCAGCGACCGGCGGCACGAATAAACAGCAAAACCGCGACGGTCGTGAAAAAACCACTGGCCACAGTCAACGGTAACGTTGGCGGCGGTGGTGGTGGTGGCGGCGGTGGTGGCGTGGGTCGCGTTGCTAAAAAGGCCACATCAAATGACTCCAACAGGTTGCTATTGCCGCCAGTCGTGCAGCCGACGGTGATAAACGCACTAGCGGCGGGCGCTGGTGCAGCCGCGGCGGTGGCCAGCGTGACCGCGGCCAGGGAGGCTGGCATCCAGAAACCTTTGGTCAGGGCGGCCAAGCTTCCGCAAAAGCCAGCTGCCGCGAGGCGCGTATCACCACTTCCGGCCAAGGCCGCTCCCAGGCCACCGGTCGTTAAGCGCGCCACGCCGACTACGCCGACCACGGGGTCACCACGACCACAGCCCCTGAAACAGCAACTGTCCGCGGACAGAGGCCCGCCAGCCAAGGGCATGGCCCGCTGCCCATTGTGCGCCAGGGACTTTGCTGCCGACAGGCTGCCCAAGCACGAGCAGGTGTGCCGCCGCACGCGTGACCGCGACCGCAAGCGCAAAGTGTTCGACACGAGCAAAAAGAGGCTGGAAGCCGTGGCCGCTGAGGCCGGTGTGGACGTTACATCGTTCAAGAAAAAGGTTGGTAACCTATTTAATGGATAGTGTGAGTTGGCAGGGCCCATATAGATTGCATAGCGAAAACATGTGTCTAAGAGGACTTCACATACCCATGCATTTTTTGTAAGAGTAACGGTTTCGTAGCGTTTGTAAACAATTGAAGGTTGTATGGACTGTGGAGAAGTATATTGTAGTAAATTATTGACATTTCACAGATCAAAACAATATATGCTAAGGGTTGTAGGTGGACAATTCGAGATGGAAAAGTCAATGAAAAAATATCTTGAATTAGTTAATTTAAGTGGGGATACTTATTATCCCACAACAGCTGTTTTTAACGCTTTGTTTTTTGTGCAGAGCCAAAAGGAGGACCAGCGGGTCGCCGAGAAGCTTCAGAAGAAAAAGGACGCGTGGCGCAGGAAGCATGACCAGCTGTTGCGCAACGTGCGGGCCGCAAGGGCAGTGCAAAGACATCTGGCTGCGGGCGGCACGGTGAAGGACTTGCCGCCGGAGCTGGAGAACGCGACGGCGGACCAGGATGACGAGATTGACTCGGACCTGGTTAAGTGCCCGCACTGTGGCCGGACGTTCAACGAGGCGTCCGCGGAGAGGCATATGCCTTTGTGCGCGGACCGGCAGCGGAACGCGGCCGCCCGGATGCAGAACAACAAGAAACGGTGAACCTCGCCGTTTCCACAATCGCCACCACCGCAACAACAGTATTATTATTTTTATTTTTCATTAATTATAGGTGCTATTTTAAGCCGGATTCACACTACATCACGTCATGTCATGTTCCGTATACTCAGCTCACCATGTTTGTTTTTTATCTTTGAATCAACGCACGAAATAGTTAAAACACATTCATTGCCTCCAAACAATTTAATATCCATTTGAATCAATATGTGTATAAGCTAAATAATAAAATCAAATACAAAACCGATATATAGCCTCTAAAATATTATGCTCTATGATTAAGATTACTCGAAAGCTACAAGAAAAAACAATGATTTTACGTGAATGCGTTTCTTCATTTTTGTGCTTGGATCATGGAAAGAGAAAACGAATAGACAATAATATGCGCTTACATCGTCTTAAGAAGACTCAACACACAAACGCCCATCCGCTTGTGGTTGAAAAAACCATTTTGAATGAGAAAGAATCACTCAAACTACAGTCAAAGATTAGAAACAAAATTTATCCTCTACACCGAGTTCAATATTTTCTGTGTCGTATAGTTTTAATTTTTGTTTTTAAATAACACAAATAAAATACAATTATCATAATAGTAATTTTCATCGATATCCAATAAAAACGTTTTGACTACAAAATATATTGTACTCGGTATCGTGACATATTTTGCTTCAAGTTTCCACTATGATTGTATAGCTTAATTATTGGTTATTTATTTTGTGCAAAACAAAGTTTTTTTACAAACTGTTGATAAGTGAAGGTGTCTTCCTAATTATTAGTAATAGGAATTATATAATCATTTTTGTAATTGTGCTGATGGTAAAATACTTATGATTTAAAACTCTTTGGAGTACACACAATTTAATGTAAAATGCTTTTATAGCCAATTTCGCTGAGAATTATGAATGTGTTGACTGTTGAGTGACAAACGTACTCAAATATCTGTTACATATTTTATAATTAATAATTTATATTTATCTAATATAAAACATAGCATCTATGTTATTTGGTTGTCTAATTGAATTCCCCTTAATAACTTCAAGGACATAGGCCCCTAAATGAAATGTCTTTATACATTTAATTAGACTATAAGTCTATAACCGTCTATAACACAAAAACATATTTTGCTAAACGTGCATCGTTTATACTTGGACACATATTGATACAATACATCACAGCCTGTCTCATAATTGTCTGTTAAATATATTTTATAGGTTCGTACTCTGACTAGTTCTGTCTACGTAATATTTTAGTTGATAATATTTTGTTTATATACCTATACAAAATAGTAAATTCATTTTTTTTTAGAAAATATTCACAACTAAATAGTTCAGTTGGGTCAACTATCCATTTTATTAATTAATTATAATTAAAAAATATAATACCTATGAACTTATAATTCTGAAGTACCTATAAAAGGAAATCATGATTTTTATTAAATATTGTATTGTAATGTAAAGACAATACACAATGTAACAAATAAATAGGTATTAATATTAAACCTTATAAAAAATGAATAGTAGTTATTACAATAAAACAACAACAAATCCTTGAAACAATGTAATGTTAAATGTTTACAAAAGCGAACAAAAAAAAATTTATAAAATACAATTGTATTTAAATGTTTCATATATTTTTTTATAATTTTCAGACATTTCTACTAAACAACAATATTACCGATAAGAACGGCTGTGATGAACTCAACCGCTCTACCTATTGTTGCAGTATGATCATTTCCATCCAACTTGAATCTACCTATAGTCTATAGACTCAATAGTATTAAGTAAAAATATCATAGCGTTTCATGTTTTATGATTTTACAGTATATAAGTTGTCTAGAAATCGAATTATTATATTATACGTACAAACAGTTCAAAACGTTTTAACTCATCTGTGCAATGACTAAGAGTTAAAATAATGTACCGAGTCTGAGTGTACCGCGAGCTGTGAAGATTATAATAACATATCATACACATTTACTATATGTAATCTCAATAGAAACTGTCTTTTTGAGTCTTGACAGACCCTGTGTATTGTAAAATATTGCCCACGATAGTAGTATTTAAAAATTATGTATTATTGATTTTTTATCATTTTATAATTAATGTTATTTCTAATTGATCCATTGTAACTGTAATATTGTTGTATTTTTGAGGTTGTTTCATCCATTTATTAATTAATCAATTAATTTATAATAAAACATTTTTTTTTTAATATGATGATGATTATGTACTTTATCCAGTTTTACATCTTTCAAAATTGGTCCTTATGTCGCACACTCGCACCAATTGTAAATCATGAATTAAAACTCGATAGTATTTTACAAGTTTTAATTTTATATTTTTATTCAATATCAGGTAAATTGCTAAATTTTTCATATTTTGAGGTGCATTTTGCCAGCAGGTAACACCTTTGTGGTTTTTAAAATTTTCTCATATACGTGATTTTGAGGACTAGTTTTCAATTTGTGTGGATTACCTACTAGTTTTTTTCACAAATAAAAAAAAACAGTATACATGCTTTGTACCTAATACAAATCTTAACTCTACGATGAATAATATTCTTATACTTAAGTGTGCAATTGCTTAAAATCATTGGTATTGATATTTGCACTTTTTAAGGAATTATGTAAAAGCCATAATGTTGTACTGTGTGCAAGGCCGTAGCCGGGGGGGGGGGGGGTAGGGTTCAAAAGACTCCGATGTTCGAAATTGCAATCACGATATAATCACGAAAGAAGAAGCAACACGTTTATACAATAAGTACGATGACTAATGATGACTAAAGATCCAAGTTTCATAGCATTTTAAAGGAGGGTTCAATAATTCAAACGTACAATAAGTTACATTTTCTAAATTATATATGATGGACTTGTTACTAGAATCTTAGAGCATTTTTTTAATTATGCACAGTTATAATATTACTCAACATATGCAAATATGCATATGATTGTGCAATCCTTAGTATACAGAACAAAATTACTTTCGAGGATACCACACACTCGGTTTTTAAGGAGTTTGATATAGGCAGTTTAAATGACATTTTGATAGAAACTAAAATTTTGAATTTATAATATACTTATTTAAAGTATCTTACAAGTTACAAGTGACCCATGTCTTTACCATTGTTAAACTCTTGCATACTTATGAGGTTAAATCATAAAAATCTAGTTTCGCAGGGTAGAGAATAACTCATATAAGTATGAAATTAAATTTATATGGAATCAAGATGAATATACAATTTTTTGTTAAATAGTTTTTATTATTTTATTTATTTATTTATTATTAATTTAAACGGGTAAAACCCAATTACAATTTTTTATAATTTAATAACAATTTTGTAGACTTAAATCTATTAAAAAGAAATACAGTAAATAGTATAAGTATAAATAAAAATAATAATATTAAAAACTATAAAAACAAAATAAAAACATAATATGACAATAATAATATAGGTAGCAGAAATAATTTAAAGATACACAATATAGTTACAAAAACAATCAAAAGAAGGAAAACTAAATAGATCTATTTGGACGTCATTAGTTATTTTCATTAATCTATTAATAGGTGAACAAAGTGCGTAATTAGTTCTTTGAAATGGAATACCATGAATATAATTTTTTTAGTCAAAATAAGATTGAATAACATAAACAATTATGGATTTTATAACAATAACTTTTTTGTAATAATACAGATAAAATAAAAATAAAAATATACAATACATAAATCAGAATATAATTATAACTTGCAACTTACATTTGTTTTTAAATTTCTCAGAAATAACATAGTTGACATTATCTTTTTGTTTACTTGCATACAAAAACATCCCATACTTAGCAGTTAGAATGTTTTAATATATACGATAGAAGCTGCTTATTAGGAACATAGGTAATTGATACAATCGAATTATTGAAACAAAATGTCTAGGGATTCGCTGGCCCTAGGTACATACCTATTAACAAAAACAATTGGTTTATGGATATATTTCACCTTGGTCCAAAAGTGTTCCTAATACGAGCTTCTACGTATACTGGATGATCGATTAACCTGAACTACTCATTAGTTCAGAAATACTAACAATTTTGAAAATATTTCTTTTACATTACAAAATATTATATTTACTATTTTAATATTTTTTTCGTTATTATTTTTAAGTTGTTAACTCTTTTGAGAAATAACGTATATATTTAATTTTGTATTCTTAAGTAGAATATTATTTAGAACAGCAGTTTCCAAAGTGTACATCCCGGCGCCCTGGTTGCCACAGTGCACTGGTGCCTTGCTGCTGTAGAACTTCGTACTATTTGTCATGCCATATGAGTTGGGAAAGGAGCCCTGTAAAATCCCTATTTCAAAAAGGTTGCCACGAGTCAAAAAAGTTCGGGAACTGCGAATTTAGAATACCCATTAATACAATTTTATAAAAGAATAAAAAACTTAAAAATTATAATTTATTTCTTAAGAATCCCGTCTCTTTTTTCTAACAAAAAATACTCCATGCCAACTGTACCGTCTATCCTAATCATAAACTCAAATGATAAAACTTCTGAAAAACATTTTTTAATTCGTCATGAAATTTTTTTTAAAAACAATTTTGAAACTTTTTCGAAATTGAACTCCTTACAATGGTGGTTTTGGGGGGCGAGACAATAAATTTAAGTTAAGAAATCAAAAAATATTTGTTGAGTCACTATTTATGATTGTATTAATTTACTTTAATTTAAAATATTGAATTAAATTCAATAGACAAACAACAAATTGAAATATTATTGTACAGAACTTGAGAATGGCTGCGTGTCGCTGTAACGTTATAATATTATATCCGTTGCTGTTCAATACTGCTCTCCGCCGCCATCGCTAGAGACCTGCCTTTGACAGAGGCGGTAACCGCCGCCGCCTAAGTTCTCGCACGTGGGATGCGTCTATACGCATACACGCGCTAGCGTAAAAACAGTAAAAAACCGCCGACCTAGGCGGCTAAACTCTGTCACCTCTAGACGTTGGCCATCGGGTACAATGTATACAGCCGCGCTACTTGCTAGGTCAGGGACTGCGCTCACACATCTGTGCGCTGTTGTCACTGATACCCGGACACCCTCGACACGGCCGTCGCTCGTCTGTCAGTGAAATGGTATTAAATTTAAAAAAATACTTAAGCATATTATACATGTGTCACTGTGTTAGAGTAATAATTTATTAAATATTTGTTCACCCCATGTCAAAACCACTACTGACTAACTAATTAACTCTTTAAAATTAGATTTTTAAAAATCAAATATGTAAAGAATTTAAAAATGTTTTCAAGATGTAATACTTCTGACCAAAAAAGCAAAATAATTAATATTTGTGTAATATGTTATTAACACGTTCGTGCATGTATCTGAGCGCTCTGCTATTTATTTCATACACAATCACTTCCACTAATGATCACGGATCACTTATTACGCATTTACAAGAACCTCATACACACGCATACAAAAATGCCTATATTTAACTCCTTAAAAAAGGTTGGTACCGAATCTTCTTAAAATGTTTTAGTGTTTCTGAATAATGAGTGTTTCACGTTCAATTGATCGCTTTGTATAATATATTATACATAAACACAAAACGAATCTCAATACTTATATTAATAAATTATAACAAATGTAGATCTTAATTTTTTCCGCGCTCATCCGTGCGTCGAGTGCTTCATCTTTTGAATGCTCAATTGTTGGAAGAACAAAGTTTTTGTTGATGTACAGTTCAATTTTCTTCCCATCTTCTATATACTCCAACTAATACACACATTTTAGGATGTCCGTGATATTTCAAATATTTTACTTGCACCAGCTGCCGTACAACATTTGTCATCAACCACGCTTTAGCAAAAAAAATACCATGTTTGAGGTAGGTATCCTAGGTTTAATGTCTCCAAAAAAGAGACATCGTTTTGGAATTATAGTCTGAACGAAATTTGTTTTTTTCTTTAGTAAAATCCGTCATGACTCAATGTTTCTTATTAAATTTTAATTTAATAAAAATAATTCTAATTAATGGTTATAAGATACATAGGTAGTTGAAAGGTCGATCGTTCAAAGTGGGTATATTACACTCATATTACATAACTCTTTACTCGTCGTCTATGTTTCTTCATCTTATATTTTTCAGTTTAATGTTAGACAACATTTGTCTTTAACTGTAGTTGTTAAATTTATTCTCGAGGATGGCGAGTAAATGGTGAGTTTAACGCCATCACCAGGGCGAAAATTGTGATTTTTAACACCTCACTCAAGTCAACGTTGTTTTTGTTAATGATCTCTAGTCGGTGGTAGTGGTTGAATATTGTTTGTGATTGGTCTAACTTGAGTTGTAGTTGGTCCAATGCTGTAACTGTTAATTCATTAATTGAACGATGATGGATTTCTCTCCTGAAGTCTGGCGTTGAATGTACATTGGCTGCACAACTTCTCTCAAACCAAGTAGACTCTGTAAACAAATTATTTTACTTTTACAATACATTGTTTACACAAAAATGGTTTTCTGAAATGTAAGAAAAGCACACCTTTCTATGCGGTCTAATATGGAAAGGCCAGTGTAGAAAATTTGAAGCTCAGAGCAGGTGGTTGTGGTGGTTGATGTCGATGAAATTACAGATGACGAACCATAGTCACTGTTTTGACGGTCCGTAATGACTGAAGGTTTTGTTGATGTTTCTGAAATAATGAGTGTTTCACTTTAAATTGAACACTTAGTATAATATTATATATATAAACATAAAAAAAATCATAATATTTATGTAAATAAGTAATAATAATTGTATATTGTGTGAATTTATAAATTAATTTTATTCATCAATAATAATAGCAGCAGAAGAGTAGTATCGCTCAAACAGAGCCTCCTCTGCTGTTAGTTGAAAAACGAAAAAAAATATGTTACTTTTAATTTTCTCCGCTCTCAATTATCCGTGTTTTGAGGGCTTGATTTGTTGAGTGCTCAATTGTTGGAAGAATCCAGTTTTTGTTAATGTACAGTTCATATTTTCTTCCCATCTACTATATGTTTCAACTAATACACACATTTTACGATGTCCATGATATTTCAATTATTTTACATGGACTAGCAGCTGTACAACATTTGTCATCAACTACAGCTTAGTAAAAAAATAGCATGTTTGAGGGAGGCATTTTAGATTTAATGTTTCCAAAAAAGAGACATTATTTTGGAATTATAGTCTGAACGAAATTTGGTGTTTCCTTTAGCAAAATCCATCATGACTTATTATTTCTTATTAATTTTATAAATTATTCTGATTAATGTTTAATATTAGATACATAGATAGTTGAAAGGTCGATCATTCAAAGTGGGCATATTATACTCATATAGTAGAACCACTCTACATATCCAATACAAATCCACTATCCAAGAGTAATAATAACACTCTTTACTCGACATCTATGTTTCTTCATCTGCTTTTTTCAGTTTAATGTTGGACAACATGTGTCTTTAGCTGTAATTTTTAAACTTATTCTCGAGGGTGGCGAGTATATGGTGAGTTTAACGCCATCACCAGGGCGAAAATTGTGATTTTTAACGCCTCACCCAAGTCAAAGTTGTTTTTGTTAATTATCTGTAGTCGGGGGTAGTGGCTGAATGTTGTTTGTAGTTGGTCTAACTTGAGTTGCATTTGGTTCAGTACTGTAACTGTTGAATCTGTTATCGAACGATGATGGATTTCCTTCCAGAAGTCTTGGCCTTGACTGTACATTGGCTGCACATCTTCTCCCAAAACAAGTAGACCCTATAAACAAATTATTTTACTTTTTCCAATTCATTGTGTACAGAAAAATAGTTTTATACAACGTAAGTAATGAACACCTTTATGCAGTCCAGTATGAAAAGGTCACTTTAGTAGATTTGACGCCCAGTGAAGGTTGTTGTGGTATTTGATGTCGGTGAAATTATTAGTCGCCGTTTTTACCGACCATGTTGTTGATGATTCGTTTTTACTGAAGGTTATAGTGATATTTCAACATAACAAATATTATAATCTTATACATTTACACCTCGCTAAATGCTGTATTAATGTACAATAAGTCCATAATTACTCGCCAGTCACCGTCTGTATATATTTAAGTTCAGATGATGGCTATAATTCCATTTTAACCAATATAATACCTCATATTATATTTCTATCCCATTGTATCAAACAATATTTGTCCCTACAACTATATTTTGATTTGTCCTGATGAATTGAAGCAAGATATATTTTTTCTCGTTCGTAGGAGTATGTCAACGATTAAGCTGTCGCATTATCAATAAATTATCATGTTTATAAATAAGAGTCCAACTTGTCAGTTAATAATCAAATATTGAAAAATAATACAAATAATCATAGAAATTAAAAAGTTTTAAATCATATAAATTATTTATTGAATGTAAATAAAGATAAATTAAAGTCAATAATATTAATATTTTAAATGTTGGGCTAGGTACAACATGGCTCACCCAGTGAACCATTACTATGGGTTATTAAATTAAAACATTATGTGTTGTTGGTTTATTAGACTAATTTTTGTTGATTACTCTAATTTAAATACCTAACTTGTTAGATCATATTGGTTCTTTTCACTCGTCATACTAGATCTATACATCTTATACCACATTTGTATGTGGTCCTTCTCCCTTCAATCATAAGTGAGTAACCCGTGATTAACTATTTAGTGGTTGTAGGTAGTTGTGAACAATTTAAATATGATCATTTGTGTGAAAAAATTTCATTATGGTTTTGTTAAAAGGGAGGATTAATTTGAGAAGAGTTTTATCAATTCTCTGATGTTTTTAAACGAGGTACAATGATGCCAGTTAGTACTTCAAAAATTGAAAAATTAATCACAAGTCGAGGACTCGTACCTATTTGTCAAATGTTCTTACCACTCATTCTAATTTTAGTTTTAACTTAATAAGAAAACGCTAAATTCCATATACAATATAACTATATAGGTTAGTAGATTCATAAATACTGTTACAGAATAAAATTTGATAGGTACAAAATAAATGTTCGTGTATTGATAGCTATTAAAAACCCAATAGGTTAATATTATGTATTTACTATAAATATATAATATTGAAAAAACGGTTTTATTAATTTTTAAGTCAATCTAAATTAGTAATATGTATTTGAAATCTTAAAAGTACTTACTTTAGTTATTATATTAAATTGAATATTTGAAGAATAAAAGACAGCAAGGCACATCCTATGTGAAATCCAAGAAATGCAGGTGTGTTCTGTACGTGTGTTCTATATAAAAAATTATTACATTAAGCTTAATAAAAGTAAGTTTTTAACAAATGTAAAATTTTTATTATTTTTTATTAAAATTATTATTTAAAATAATTTAATAATATTTACCACTTTTTTATTTTAAAATTGTAGGTAGGTATACGTTTTTATTTTTAAACTAAATGTATTTGTTTAAAAAATTTTAAATATTAAAAATTTTAAAACTAAATGTTAAAACCACAATAAAAAGTATATTATTTCTGGGGGTCATATAATTATATTATTTTAAATAATTTATGCATATTTACTACATTTTTACTTTGAAATAGTGTGCATTTTTATTTTTAAACTAAATGTAAGTTTTTAACAAATGTAAAATTTTAAAAATTTAAAAATTAAATGAGATTAGCACAATTTAGAATGACCGATACACAAGAATGTATATTATTGGTGGGGAGTCGTTTTATATTTTTTAAAAATAATTTATGAATATTTACCACTTTTTTATTTTAAAATTGTGTCATTTTTATTTTTAAATTAAATGTAAGTTTTTAATTGTAAAAATTTAAAAATTAAATTTTAGAAGCACAATTTAGAATGACCGATACGCGATAATGTGTATTATTTGTGGGGACCATTTTATATACTTTTAAATAATTTATGAATATTAACCACTTTTTTATTTTAAAACTGTGGAATTTTTATTTTTAAATTAAATATAAGTTTTTAATTTAGTTGATAAGGGTGCTTAATTTGATTAGGAGTTCAAAAAAAAAGTGTAATTAGTCCACAATGTTTATTTTTTTTTACTAAAGATATTTTTAAGTATAGATCACATAATTCTGTGACGCAAGTTTAAAAATAAATGCAAATAATAGCTTACCTTGATAAAAATATAATTTATTTTATTTTAATGGAATTAGAACGAATATTTTTTTGATTGTAGAGTTACCTTATAACTATAAAATAATCCCAAATTGTTTATGCATTTTATTTTATTTTAAAACCTAGAAATCGAATGGTAAATACAAACGATCATTTTTAAAATATATTTAAATACTAACTTTTTGTATTTTAGCGAGTATTAGGAAGAGGGATATCCTATTCCCAGTACCAAGTAAAATACTTTGATTCCTTAAAAAGTTGTCGAAATGCTTACGAAAAATATCTGTTTTTATGCTGTTTTGTGTGTGCTTGATTGTTAAATTATTCCACCTCGCAACAAGGGAAACCGATACGAATATTTAGCGATAAATAAGAAGACGATATCCATCTTCTCTAACGTGGGGGATTTTTTCTCAACTCAATTAAGTCTTACCCCTGGCTTAGCGCCCACAACCGCTGGTGAACCACCTAGTCGGAGTATAGCGCTATTAATTGACGCGTGCATAGCTACGTTCGGGGTCCCCCGATGGCTGAAAGTTTGCGGCCCTCTACGCAATTGGTCCATCATTGGTCGTCACTCCACCAGCATACAGCTAGTTTTGCTCAAACTACAATGGTTTTTACAACAACCTATTTGAATGACGTCCGACGCCGCCAGTGCATTATCATAGGCTTAGGTGGATGAAATTCATCTTCACCTTGGGCTTCTGGAACACTGGACCGCCGTCGTCATCAACCAGCGATACGCTAATCAAGACGACGACAGTTTTACAACCGCCATTGGACGTCTAAGCTGCCGCCAACGGCTGCAAAGGTACGCGGTTATCTGCCATCAGAGCGCGGCCGTCGCAATACCAGCCGTGAAGCCGATATCGGTCAGAGTTCCACGGTCTTATGACAACCGCGTTAACGTGATGCCGCCTACGGGCAATAAAGATAAAGCGGTCGAAATTCGACTTCAACAGTTTCTTCGGCCTCGTAAGACCACCGTCATCCAAGACCGGCACGGGTCAGTCAAGGGGACGATAGTTTTTTCAAACACCAATGCACTTACGGACGCTAGTAGACGAGCCATGAGCAAAGGCGCGAGTGACGAAATAAATCGGCACCGACCTTAGGCGCCGTCAAACCATTGTCTTCGCCAATACCGTTCGAGCGACTGCGATGTTTAGAAACCCACACGTAATATCGCATAGGCACTACCGACGGTGATGTGAAGGCTGCGGCCAAACGAAATGAATCGCCAACCGCAGGACCTTCACGCCGCCGGGTCCATCACTGCCACCCTCACAGCGTTCTAAGCTACCTCTATATCACTTCACTTGTGCCATTGCTGTCGTCGTCACTCGTCGATGAGTGATATTTAGGATCAAAAAGGTGTGTATCTGTAAATAAAAAAAATAAAAATAATTATTAGTATTATAAATTAGCACCGAGTACGATTATATTACAATATATGGAAACTAAATACAAAATAATATTTTTTTTATAAAGAATTCTTAATATTAAACCTATAACGTGGTCCTAATAGCTATAATACACATTTATAGTAATATACCTAAGTAACAATAAAATAAAAATAAATAACAGTATGCAGTGAGTTTACACACATGGTTTTTGTAACTATGTGCCTATATAAATATATTGTATATGAAGTTTATAAGTCTTGATGCTTAAGTATCTGGAAAAACATCCAACAAGTATTTAATTATAAGTATAATAAATAATAATACATCAATACCCTTGTATTTAATACCATCGTCCATTAATGCAGATTCTGAAAAGGTTTGATAAAATGGAAAATAATAATTTATCTTTAAGACTCACGACCATATCTTTTCACACAGATATATGGAATTGTGTATTTGTGTGGTATAGAAAACTCAGCGTCGTCATGGAATAGGTACTTGCTAATCTGAAAACTTCCAAGTATAACTTATTAAAACCTTCACTGTATGTAGTATTAATTAACAACATTGTTACCATTGATGCTCATTTAATTTACAGTGATGATGATGAGGTTTATGGCAGTAGGTAGAACTTTGGTTGAAGATAATCGAAATTAGCTCTCATAGACCACCATTTACACATCTACTGAGGTCATTCCTCGGCGGAATTGGTGTACGTTAGCAAATCCATGAACAAATAAAGAATCGATTACATACTGGCATAGTGAGCCCTGTATATAATTTAAATGTGTATGATTTTATTATTATAACTCTAAACTCACCTAATTGAACAGCTTTATATAATGCATAGACTGAAATATGAAAACAGGTTCTGATCGTTGCTCTCTGATGGTAGATCTATTACTTCAATTGAGAACTAAATTTAGTAATAATTTCAGTTAGATTAGTTTGTCTTATTATTAATTTAACATTATACACCAAATATCTATTTAAATAAAAATGAATAAATACTTCATTAAATTATAATGTTAAATTAAAACTCCAATAGGAAAAGTATAAATATTGTAAACGTACTATCAAAACATTTTTGTTATCCACCGCAGTCACTGTTATTGTATTGAAGATTATAAATTTGTTAAGTGATGGTCAGCAGCATTTAATCCAATTTAGAAAGTTGCCCCGCTATTTGGTCTATTTGCTTGATGATGGTGGTCTTTTCATGAATTGCATTATAAAATATATTAACAAACAAAGTCAATTTAGTGGCAGTTGAAAATATTAGATTATTATGAATAAATTCTATAAATTTACCTTATTGTCATAAAAAAGATGATTAAGAATCTTTGTTATCATATCAAATGTCTCGTTGTTAGTTACTGCCCTTTTCCATCATCTGTAGTTGATACTAGCTACTCAATTGAATCTGTGTAATTGCAGTGTTTTTCAGCGAGCACCAAGATCATGTATGTACAATTAACCCAAAACAACAAAAAATAAAATGAATATTAGTAACTAATAAGTTATGAAACTATCTACGTCAATTAAATAGGTACCTTCTAGTGGGTCATATTATGGTAACCCAAGAAATGAATGACTTTTGTTCGATAAGTTGCAAGTATATATTTTGTCGAACTAGAAAATATCATCCATTATACTTCATTATACTCGTATCCTTACTAAAAAATATTCAATATAATTACTTTTGATAAAATATTTAATAGGTTTTGAGATGTTAAATCATTATACTATCTAAAAATATTATTGAAAATAAACCAACTTACTGAAAATGTTACTATTCTTGACGATTGTAAGAAATTAAAAGAAATTGTATTTATTAAATGTTCGTAGTAGGAAAACAATTATAATCCATCCCACAATACCATTTTATAATTTTCAGTACCACATCCAATAGTAATACTTACGTCACATGTTAGTAACATGGAAAACCAATTAACCCCTCGGTAAATTTGACATAATAATACGTAGGTAATTGCCATAATTTTTTTTAACTATGTTTATGATTTACATTGTAGAAGTAAAATAGGACAGACATATTCATAAAAACGAAAAAACTCAAGTTACATATATGACAAAATACAAATAAAGTATATTGTAATGAATAATAGTATTAATAATAAAATAGTACATCTTTTAACAATATAAATGTGTAAGCTAGCACTTACAGAAACACTTTTTAAACACTTAAATTGAATAAAAATACAAAACCACTGTGGTAAAAGTAAAAACAGTTTTAAATAATTAGTAGTTATTCATAAAAAACTTAATCTAATATAACAATTAATAATTGTATAAAAATGTTAAATGTTTTTCGTGTACAGAGTTGGTCCTCGTATTTCTAGTTTGCATGGCTAGAGTACAACATATTAGAAAATAACTCAATTAATATACTTATTAAAGAAACAAAATCCAAGGTTTGTTATCTCGGTGACGAAATTACAAATATTAAAATAAATTTCGGAAGCATAGTTTTAAATAATGACCGGATTGTTAAGGTAGATAACTTTTAAGAAAAGTGTATAGCAATATTTTTAATTGTTTATTTACATTTTTTTTTTACTTATACTAATTTTAGTGTTTGAAAACAAGGAACACTTCACAAGTATTTTACTGCCATTTTCTATCAGTATTCTTTTTGATGCTGAGATAACAAACCTCGGGGATATTTTAAGGATATCAAACAGTACCAACACCAACACCAACACCAACACCATCCATCAGTATAGTGAATGTAAGAGTGTAAATCCACTTTTAAAAAAATACAGAGATTTCAAGGCTATTTCAAATAAACACACATTCCATGAATAAATAGGTAGATAGTTATTGTCAAAATATGTAGTTAAAATTTAAAAAAAATCAATTAATGTAGCAGGCTGAAATTCGAATTGATAAGAAAATATTAATATGATAAAAGGGTGGCTGTTGTTCTTAACAAATCAAATGATACAAACACTACCTGAATTATAAAAATTTACATCCGAAAAACAAGTATAAACTTACAGGTAATCTTATGGCCATTACTTTTATTAGTGGGTTAGTCACGTTGAACTGAAATAACTTGTTTGTGAATGAAATATGAATAAAAAACCTCTCGATACATTTTTTTCATTCATATATATTTTTTCGAATCTTTTTTGACAGATTTTCGTGTAAAGTGAATTATGATGTATTCCATAGGTGAGAATTTTTAATCAATGTCCAATGTGTAACATTGTCGAAATATTTTAACATCTTCACAAATTTAATTTAATTTTAACAGCCAGTTATAATAATAATTATTAATACTTATTAATAAGTTACTTATTTATAGTCTTTAATATTCTACAGGATTAAACTACTTGATTCAAAATCTTACCTATTAGTCATCTACAATGTATATTCTACCATTAGAATCACATACATCCTGTTAGTACTCTGCACAGTTTGCTTTTGCATAGCCAACACCAGAACCAAGCTGAGGTTCTCGCAAGAAACTGTGGTGTAACAACATAAAAGTGATCTAAGCTGTGGTCTTTAATAAGTCAGGGTATACGTGGAGTTGAAATGGTTGCATTTAGTGATGGGTGGTGTGGGTGACTGGTGATGTAGTAATAGAAGACGGGTAGACATGCGTACAGAATTATTTACGTTGAATTGTTAATTATGTTTCTGTTGATTCCAGAACTTGAGCAGTGAAAACTTTGCACCCATGCTCACAGATAATAGGGTTCCAAACTGTCGGAGCTCTCGTCTACTGAAAAACCAAAAATAAATATACAATGTATTAACTAGGATATATAAAATAAAACATTTTTAATATCTAAATTAAGTAAGCTTACAAAATTCTTCTTATAACTGTGATTACCGCTTCTCATATTCATCCCTAGAAATTGTTTTTCAAGTGATTGCAATAGCAGTGGTCTTCGGGTGGAAATGCAATTGGTGTTCGTCTGGAGTCACATGTTACTTTTAGTTACAATGAAATCAACTATTGTAAAGAGTCACTGGGATGTTGATGGAAGCAGTTATTTTTAAACCATGGCCGAGGTTTAGTTACAGTTACTTATCAGCATATAAATTCAATGATATATGTTTATTCATCTTGAAGTTTACACTTAGGCAGTCGGACAAAACTAGTCTTCAACCACGTACGATGTTAAGGCGAGAAAGTCTTGGTGGATTTGGTTTTTAATTGCAGCCAAAGTCCATTTTGAGACAATGATTTCTTCTTAAATTCTAATATTAATCATTCTTAATTTTTTTTTGTATTTGATACATTGAGTGTCCATAATATTATTTTATCAACACAGTAAAATATACACATTATTTATATACATATTGTACACGTTTAATTGATAAACGAATTACTCGCCGACCATGTTTATTCACCAGTTCTTGTTGCTTCAGAAGTTGGAAAAAATTTGTTACGGAAATATATTTAATGTATATTTATGGTCGTCGAGAAAATGTGAGTTTAACGCCATCACCGGGCAAAATTAATTATTTTTAACAAAGTCATCGAATTAAAATATTGTTTTTTTCATTGATTTTATTTTCGATGAATTTAGTTTTGGTATTAAGTAGTTTAATGGATTTATAGTTAATCAAACGTGAGGAGAGGTAACCCCGTGCCTGTCTTATTTGATGACGATGGACCTCCAGAAGTCTTGGCATTCACATGCAGCACATCTATTAACCAAACAACAAACAAACGAACAATTATATATAAAATTAATTTACTTTTTGTATTTCAATATCTGTACAAAAATGTATTTAACAAGTATAAGTTAGCTCACCTTCTAGCACCGTCCACCATGGACAGGCCACAGCAGTAAATGCGACGCTCAACGCAGGTGGTGGTGGTGGGGGTTCGAGTGGCTGAGGTCTGAATTGTGGTAGCGGTAGTTGCCGATGGAATTGCTGTTGGTGACCAACGGGTTGCTGTTTTGATTGATGATATAGTTGGCGATTCGTAAAGACAGGTGTCAGTGATTGTGAATCGCAAAAATGTAAGTAACTATCGTTTACTATCCTCGCCGGTGTAGCTACTAAACCTGTAGCAAATGAACAAACATATGTTTACAACTCGATGATGTATTAATTATTTAAGTTGGTTATTATAATTTATAGTGATAACTAATAATGTTATACTTACAGTTTTGATGTGGTTGTTTACGCCGTATATCGGTGGCCATAATCTCGGTCGTCCATTCAACCATATCATCGTCTTCAGGTTCTACTGATGATTCACTCTCACAGTCATACCTGTCCCAATCAGCTACAGGGTCACCGGCGTTTCCACGTTGCGACCATTCACGGTCAGGGTCTTGGCCAAATGCCGCGGCAGCAGCAAGCACACCAATAAATTCGCCATCACTATCTTGTTCATCAGAGTTTGATTCGCCATGGTCAGAGTTTGATCCTGATCCTGAACCATCACTATTCTCGTCATCGGTAATGGTGCAGCCATTTCCTCCAGCACTAGAACTTCGACGGCGATCTACGGTTGTGATGGTCTTTCCGCTTGGCTTTTGTTTTATATTCCTATAACGTCTTCTACGCCGCTTGTTTTTAGTTCGTGTCCACCAGCCACTCGGACTCTTGTGCACGTACTGCACAAAACCCGATAAGGCCGCTTCGGCAGCACAGTAATAAGGTATTGGTGGAGGTGGTAACAGTTGAGGTTTTTGTTGATTTCTATTTTGTTGAATGACGCTACCACCACACTGATCCAATCCATCGCTCTCTGACCAGGCCCGATGTGGATGCTGCATTCTTCCAGATTTTCCTGGCGTCGATGCTACTGATGATAGTCCTCTTACACTTCCGTATCTATTCGGTTGCTGTTGTAATCGGTTTTTGTACTCATGCTGTTGTTTTCGGGAACTTTTCTTTCCATACATGCTATTATAATTATTGATCTCATGCTGTTGTTGATAGATCTGGTGATGCTGGTCTATACCACGGACATCGTCCTCCAGTTGATCGAAAACAGATGTCGAGCATGGGTCACTGAGTCGTCTCTATAGTTAACATAATTAATAAAGACTATTTCACTATCATTAACTGATAAATATTACCTGTATTATAAAAATATTTAAACCCAAATAATTTAATTAATTCTCGTTTCACAAGAAATGTGCAGTATAAAAACCAATATTGATATTTTTAGCTTAATATTTTAAATGCTTTGAATTTGCTGGCCTAACCACATAAGTTAACTAATATAAGTTTGAATATTAAAATTAAAACTACTGTATACAGTAAATTAGAAAAATTACTAGCCCAGCCACATATCGTTGCATATTAAATATGCAGTTTAGGCTCAAACTCAATTAAGAATTACCTAGTTTATATTTGTATAATTTTGACAATATATAGGCTCGTGTTTTATAGATAATTTATATGTGGTCAATTGTCTTGGAAATACATCACGTTCCAAAATCATTTCAGAAATATAGGTATTTTTTAGTGGTTGTTAATAACCATTATAGTGCATAACAATATTATTATTTCCATTATTACTATCGTAGTGGAACTATTTGTCTAAGATGACGATCTCCAATTATAATGGATAGCTATAACAATTACTCCCAGTAAAACTGACATACAATTCATATCATTTTCAATCCTAACAAGTAACGGAACTTATGAAAACAAAATATGTTTCTGCTTAATAGTTTATATTTAAGAAGTTCTAATATATTAATGAACAACGAAAGATGTATTACCGGTCTGCCGTCTTTGCGTCGTTGACGCTCAAGTTGTTGCTGTTGTTGCTGTTGATAATAATAAGATGGAGTCTGAGGTGTCTGCTGCTCGCTGCTGGCTGCCGTTTCATAATCCCACCCGTAATCATAGTAGTCGCCAGGTTCAGAAGCTGTGGCTGTTCCAGTGTAGGAATCGAGCTGCTGTTTCTGGTAACCAATCGCTGTGGAGTAATCATCGTTAGCTTGGTCATAATACGCACTGGCGGAAAAATCAGGGTCACGATCGTATCCGGTGTCACCGTAATCGTCCTCCCCATCACCACAGTACTGTTGGTGATGGAGATGGTGATGATGATGAAGGTGGTGGTGGACGTGATATTCGGAATTACCATCGACACCCGAGGAAACTGTTTCCTTTCGCTGTATTGGTGCTGTTAAAGAATTAATTACATAAAATCCACGTGATTAGCAAACATTTTGTGTTAATAAAGTAAGAAATGAGTAAGTATAAAGAAAGAATAAAGTATTGTAATTGTTATCATTATCATCATAATCATTATTGTGATGATAAGCTTTTAATGGAAATTACTACCTTACATAACCCAAAATCCTTGCACTCAGTTTATTCAATCCGATGTCATGACAAGGGCACAAGGCTGGAGTAGAAAGCAATGTATAAATAAAATAAAATTTACTGGTCTATTTAAATGTAACTAACTATTTAAAAATGAAATATTTAAGCCTTAAGGTGTATAGTCGTATAGAATTATAAAAAATGTATTGACGTTCACAATAAATGTCATAACTGGACTTATGTGTATCTCCTATGGCCTAGAAATATCAATCATTTATTGTATGACATATTATAGTGGCTTTATAAATAATCAATTTTGTCTAAAATAATTATTTACATAATACCAAATAACATTAATAATTTTAATGACCAAACAATATAAAATATAAATATTATGTTCTAAAATAATTTCAAATAAGTTTGTTATAATTTTAAAATAAATGTTTCTAATCAAATGGAGTAAGAACTACTAAAACCATGCTTTCGACTAAAATATAAATACAATTAATAATCTATATCTATGGCAATCCTGAAAAATGTATGAAATTAAACATTATAACACAGTAGCTTGGACGCCTTGGTACATAAGGTGGCTATTATACATTATTAAATATTTGTCTAACTTTTTTAGTCAAATATTTGTTCCTGTGGAAGAAATTTACTGTGCACATTGTGAACAGATAAAGTTGGGAGGAAATTTTGTTATTAAAGATATAAGTCCAAATTGTTTGTATGAGAAGAAGGAGTAACGTCTATAATCAAAGGAAACTGATCGTGTGACACTTTGATATTGATTTCTCAACTACCAACTATTGTACGCTACTACTGTACGATTTTACTAACATACACATGCATTGGCGAAACCCTGTATACGAATACAATATACATTACACAGAGATACTTAGTAAAGTATACATGTTTGGGTTATTTCTCCGCTAGTCACGGCTGATCATCCTAGCGCCACCGTCAGATCACAAAATATAGTGTCGTTTTCTGCACGGAGCGCAGGTTTTGACTCACCCGCACACTATTTCAGTAGATTGTGATCTATTAGTAGTTACTCGTACTTGAAATCCTAACATATATAGGTATACTTCTATTGAATATCAATACGCCGAGAATTACTATAATATATGCAAGTGGACTTTTATCCGTATAGAATATTAAACAAATACATAAACATTTGCATTATCCTAACATAATATTAATAAACTCGATATACCTACACACGGTTTAAATTTTCAAAGGCATGTGTCTAGTTGGAAAACATCTATAATATTTCTCATTTAAAAATATACACGGTGGTGGACGAAAATAAGTTATTGGCCAGTGCATAACTTTAAGACGACAAATATTTTGAAATCACTGATATGTCCCGACACCGTTGTTTTTCAGACATCAGACATATATTTTACCTACTAATATAAGTATGGTGCGGTAGTTGTAGAGGCACTACGTTATATACACCATATTATTGTTTTTAATTTTAAAAATAATTTTTACAAGCCATTGTTAAAATGCATGATACTAAACAATCATTTTAGATCTTCCTTCAGTTTCCACAAAAAATAATTTAAAATTTAAATCATGCGTTATACATATGGCGGGGGTGGAGGGCGGTGCCAGTGCTTGCATTCAATATGGTAAGCTCATTGCCAGAATAGCTACCTGCAGGATGGGCCGGATGTATCTAGATCTGTATGCCCCGCTATTCCCGTTATTTAAGTAAGAATCATAGTGAGAATCGTAACATGACCCCAACAGCAATAACATGATCAGCAGGACTAGTAAGGATACACCGGCAAGTGAGGTCACGTAAAGTTTCTAAAATTAATGACGAAAACGGTCAAAAAACTACTTTACAAGACAAGCCATAAAATAAAGTTTTCCTGCAAACAATGAAACAAACAAATATTGAACTAAATTTAGAACAATTTTTCCACTTAAACAAAAACAAATTTTCTGAAGTGTTTTATAAAAAGAATTAACAAACATTTATGAGAATGTTGCAAAATGGTTTAATGGTTAATGTTGATGAATAGTACAAAAGAAATTTATTGGTACATTAATATAATATTATTATTATGGGTACAGAAATAATAAATATTACATTTTATAAGGTCTATCACATAATATTAAACCTATGTAATATAATATTATATCATTAATATTAATTTTCTTTATGTTGTAATGTTATGTTTTAAAACGTATACAAAAGAATCGTATCGTAAATTAATAATAAATAAAAATAAATAAATTATTAGAAGCAAATAGTATGTGTGTTTTACTGTTTTATATGTTGTATACTTAAATGTAGTTGTGACTTAAGATTAATCATAATAATTAGAACTTTGATTTCCATGCATTGGATTTTTTTGTCGTCCGTTTCTTAACAAATACAGTGTTACCGTTACGTATCTAATTAGTTCGAATAACCATTAAATATTTATTATTATTTAGTGCCATTGAGTTAGTTGAGATACTAAGCTTAATAATATATAATAATAAATACTCAAGTGCATTGTGTATACTGTATATAAATAATAGTAGAAAAAACTACAAAGTATTGGCAACGGATTCAATCAATTGTGAGTATATAATCAAACATTATACCTATAGTGGTATAATTTTAATGTGTTGTTTAAATATACGTAAAAAAGTTTTTCTTTTTGCTAAAGTGTGTAATCAAAAAGTTACAAATATAAAAATTGAGATGATAACATTTCACTTGAAAAATATGTTATGACATATGGTACCAAGTATAATATTAACCTGGAAAACGTCATAAACAAATTGAGGCATACACCAAAATTTGGCTGAAAAATTTACTAAATGCCATGCAAATACAAAAGGGTAACTGAAATACTAAAAATGCAAAAGGTGTCTTAAAAAAATAATATCAAAAATTGGTGAAGTAAGAAATTGGGTACAGCTGGGTTCGAAAGTGTCCCAATTTTTAGATGTAACATATTCCTATACAGCAGTACAATAATTGGTACAATATATTGATAAAAGATAGCCGGTTGGGGCAGTAGGTATCTTCCATGGCTATAAGATCAAACAAATTCAGGACAAAGAATCCAAACCAGTTTTAAAAATCCATATACCATTTTAGATCGATCAGTGAGTATGTTGGAATGAAAATGCATTTTTAGCATGTACAACACTATACGATTTGAATTCCTTTAATAATAATTTAAAATGAAACATCCACCATGTGTGTACAAATGAAAAATATATAATTTATGAATTATGACTAAACGTTCATATTTTACATTACAATATTTTTCACTAAAATTGTTTTAAAACTATTCGTATAATGTATAGAGCTATATTCAATTCCTATCTTTACACATTTGGAATTCTGGGTCAAAATCGTATGTGACGAATGTTAATTTTCAGATTTTTTTTACAATCACATAAAAAAACAATTACGATAACAATAATTATAAGAATCACAAACACCGACGTTATAGCCAAAAGGTAAAAAAACGTTTACACTTACCGAGCGTGACAGCCATCTGGGCCAGGCCCTTCGTGTAGTCGTAGGGATCGTCGCCTTCGACGCTGACGTCAGTAAAGTCGAAGTCGTCGGCATCGCGATTTTCGTCGTCCGACGATAATTCACCATCGCCGCTGTCCTCGTTGTCACAACTCGGACGGCAACCGCGCACAGTCACGTACTCGATGCGATCGGCGTCGGCGACGGTAGGGTTGGTGGAAGAAGCAGAACCGTAATAGTAACCGTTATCTCCGCAGTCAGACGACGACTGTCCAGAGTCTTTGCCGCCCACGAACAGGGCCGTCAGCGAGGCGGACAGGGCGGCGCCCAAAGACGATTTCTTGCCTATCCGTTTCCGTTGCTGTTGCCGCCGCCGTTTCCTTCGTTGGCGTTCGGCTTCGCGGTACAAACTCATCTGAAAACACGCCGAGATCACGAAGTGCTAAACAGCAGGTGTCGTTACGTAACAACGTATTAAACTCAACAGTGATTCGAGGACAGTATCAAAATTGGATATTCTAATCGGCTACTGAAACTGGTATTGAAAATAATAAAAAATAAATCATAGAAAAGTATTTTTTTATTTAAAAGAAACATTTTAAATTTTGCATGTTACAATGGGTAATGATTAAAGTTTAATATCGTACTAAAAAAATATCAAACAAGTTCAGGATTTACAACGAGTATTTGAAATTATTCATTATAACGACAAAAAATCGTATAGAGATTCAGGTTCAAATCATTATACGAGTACACACATAATATAAGTATACATGTATGAGGATAATTTAGATAGGTACACCTTCTGCATGGAGAATTGACTATACATTATTCACAATTATTCCCAGTTATTATCCCCTCCCCTTACACTGAATTGGTCGTGTTAGATTCCTTATTTAAATTATATTTTGCCATGTTCAATGTATTGTGTACCTATGTTGTCTACAGACATTTAACACTCCAGAGTATGATTACAATTATAACGAAATTTTAAGAAAAATAACTATTTAACTACTTAGAGGAGTTTTTACACTAAACATTAGGGCGTAATGGTAAGTCAGTTACCTTGCACTCATATGCTGCGCGCACCGCGGCGTAAGGGACGGCGCCGGTGAACAGAACCGCTCTGTTTAGATTCTGTTGCACTTTGACGGGCACGGATTTTTGACGACCGTACAGATTGAAATTGCTGCCATCTATATCGTACTCATCGTCGTCGTTGTCGTCTTCGATGTCGTTATGGAGGTATTCTTCGACGACGGTGGCCGGACCTGGCCAAGTGGCCACCAGCTCGACGCACACTGTCTGTCCAGGACGAACGACCACCGTGCGGAATGCCTGCGTTACATTATTTAATTTTATTGGTGACCATACCCCTTTAATAATTATACCAATCATAAGAGTATGACAATTAATAAAATCTGAGATCACTATAATAATATTGATGTTCGAATTTCAAAATATTTTAAATACTATTTTTTTCTAATAAAAATGTTATTAAATTGTAATAAACTATTATGCAGAGAATCATATTTCTAAAAAAAGTTCGGAAAAAATAAACCTAACGTAAAATTGAATTCACTGTAGCAAAATACGTAATTCACAGAGCTCTTTTCTGCATAACCAATGATGACTAATGTCGACTGCCAACGATGTCGGTGTTAAATGTCAAAGTAGTTGGAAAACATGTTAAGTACATCAAATTATTATATAATATTATATATACCGTATTATATACAGAAATTAACGATTTGTTTTGACTTTCGACGAATGAAAAATAATTTTTATCATTTACCTACAATATATCACTGAATTAAAATAATTGGCTTTTTCATCATTTTCGTTGTTTCAACAAACAGTCATTTAAATAAAAATGAAAAAATATTGACCGAGTTGACTAAGAAACGTATTGACTGTTCTAGTAATGAATTTATGTTAAAAACAAAAATATTAGAAAGTCAAAAAATTAAACGTTCACGGTTGTGAGGCACCATATCTATCTGGTATCACTGGTATCTGTGACAAAATTATACACTCCGGAAGATTACTCTACAGTGTAGAGTCTGCACAGTAATAATATTATATAGTACCCACCTCAGCGAAATCGTCGACTGCCCAACACACGGCGGGGTACACCGGCCGTTCTCTAGGTCCCTTAGCCGCGTCCATACGCCGGCCACTTGTTGATGCGTACACTGTCTGCTCGTTTCAACATCGTGAACAAAGAGGAAAACAACCAACAACAACAAAAATGAATTAGAAAATAAGAATATCGATTGTTTTCAAAATAAAGCAGATAGTCTGGAGACACTGAACTCACGTGTACGTGGCGGGACAGCAGCTGCAGGTCGTATTCGCAG
Source organism: Myzus persicae (assembly GCF_001856785.1). Lineage (NCBI taxonomy): Eukaryota > Metazoa > Arthropoda > Insecta > Hemiptera > Aphididae > Myzus > Myzus persicae. The sequence continues at coordinate 50,015 of NW_019102714.1, read as the reverse complement.
TCTTCCTGCCCGTCGGCTGAGACGAATTCTCGCGATCCGTCAAAGCCACTGAAACAGGCAGGGGCAGCTGCCTTTCTGGGCACACGCGCACACACGGCCACTGTGAGCGTGTACCGCAGCCGATGGACGATGGCGTTCAGGCACACCGTGTGCCTCCACAGGACCGCCGGATCGCCGATCGGCAACATGGTCGGCTTTTGCTGCTGTTGTTGCTGCTGCTGTTGGTTGTGCTGTTGTTTTCGGTAAGCCCGGGTGTCGTAAGTGACCTATACGCCAAGGCGGGTGGGTAAAGAAAAGTCGAAAATATAAATAATAATATCTTTTAAGCTATAATATTGCACTAAGTATAGCGTATTGTTCCCATTAATACATATTCCATCGGTATGGATAGCACTAAACTTGTTATCGAGTTGGATTGACATTGCACCGAACACATCGACGTTTGATGACAATACTGTATGGTATAAGAGTAAAGGGTACCTTCTTCAAAGATTCAAATTTATTGAGTTAACAGAGTATCAAAAATAGACAGGACAGCTGATTGAGCTTAAGAATATTAAGGAATTTGTGACTCTTAGTCTGTTAAGGTAACACAATTTAGCACTGAACTTTATCAATCCCAACACTTTGTGGAAGTCAATTTGTATAATAATATATTAAAGTCTATTAATTATAACCTACACAACTTTGCTTTGGAATCCGAAATTATAAAATAGATGTGGATGTGTATTAGCCTGATATTAGGTAAATATTAGGTACAAAATGTATATGCATCCTTACCCGTCGCCGACGTTGTGAAGACAGTCGGCGTTTAATGCACTTGCGTTTATTTCGCCGGCGCCGCACGAAAAACAGCAAATCATCTGAGTCGGCTGTGGTGGCGGTCCTCGTGCAGTCCTCGTCGAACACAAAGTATCGGAGGAACACGTCGGTCCACCAATACGCCGAGGCCGCCTCGTCGTCGAGCTCAGATCCGGTGGAAGTTACTCCAGTTTTAGTCAGTGCTCCTTCTAAAATGAAACCATACGCATTACAAGACGTATAAATTAACGAAAATGAAAATGTAAACTTTAAAAAACCCGCGAACTAGGCAGGACCGTAATAATAAATGGTTATGGGTCGGCAAGTCGTCTATAATTGTTGTGATTTTGTATTGTGTTACAAGACGTACTAAAAATCAATTAAAATAGCAGTTGATTACATAAGAAAATATTTGATATTATAAGAAAACAACGAACAATAATCGATGACCACTCGCATTACCATTTTGGTATGTCTACTCGCATACCCCGACACCGATATTCGAATGTCAAAATAAAAAACAAAAGAGAACATCAATGAATTGTTTATAAGTTCAAATTTATGAGGTAACTATCGTATAACGATAGTATTTTATACTTTTCAAGTATGTATAACGATTATGGTTAATTTTTTTTTCTATATATAAAACCGAAAACAAAGAGTAGTCGTTTTTAATTCTTTTTAATGATGTATTATTAATATTATACACAAGTTTCATTCGTTCGATTTATATAGCCTAATAATAAACTCCTAGTCAAACTCTTTAATAAGTGGGCTGTGAATTTAATGCACTAAAGACCTTGAAAAATGTCAAAAAATATAGTATAAAATTCATTTAAAATGATTTTTAATTTATTATAATTCATATTAATATTACGTACAGGATATTATACATTAGTACATTACATGCATAAAAAGTGTTTATTTAATAAAAAAAAAAATAGCAAGAATGTTGATTGAATTTTAATTTTCTATACTTAATGCTATTCACCTAAAAATTTAAAAAAAAAATTTAGAAATAAAGAACTTACATATAACTTGTAGTTATCTAGCAATTGCCTAATTTTATCTCGACTTACATAGTATATATATATATATATACACAGCCTGTGTACTAAAACAAATTTCTTTTTCAAACATTTTTTCCGTCAATTGACTATACTGGAAAATTAATTAAAAAAGACCTACAAATGCACAAAAAAGACCTAAACAATTAAAAATGTCAAAAAATGCCAAATAAAAGTTGCATAAACGGATTTGTAGTTACATAATTAAAATTATGTACTTACAAAGCTACGTTCCACAATCACCAAAAAATAAAATGCACTTTTCTACAAACTCACAGCCTAATTAATAAGCAATGTCGAAATAATTGACGATGTTTCAATACGTCCAATTGTTATATTTGCACAGTCTATGTTGATCGTTATCCTGCAAGTCTGACATGGATTGCCGAACAATATTCCTATGCCCACCAACTATTGGGTTAACCGTTAACGAGTAAAAAATTGGGTGGAATACCCACAGCTGATCTTGTAAAATAAATAACATTATAATATAATGTAAAACATTTACCTGTGGCTGAAGTTGCAGCTTGACGTTGGCCGTCTTCACGGCGTCGTCGACTTTGCCGGCCGCCAGCGGCCACACGTTGCCGCTCCCTCTCCCGCTGGAAAGCGATGTCCGCCAGCAGACGGTCAACGGAAGAAAAAGCGGCTGTGGTCGTAGTACGCTGACTGCCGGCGCCGTCCACGAGCAAGGCGGACGGCCGGCGCCTGGCGAACGCGGGTGACGTGGACGTCTGCATAGCGACGTCCGCGAATTCGGCGCGTGTAGTATTGCCGACGGTCGGTGTTGTCTCGTCAGTCGGCGATGGTGTTTGTTGTTTGTAGTGGTTTGTAGTGGTTGTGGTGATTTGTGATGATTTGTGGTGATTTGTGGTGATTTGTGGTGATTTGTGGTGGTTGTAGTTGTTGTTGGTGGTTGTGGTATTGTTTTAGGCAATTACGGATGGTGACGATGTTGTTGCTTGTCACCGACGGATAAGTGGCGGCGTCTGGTTGTCGCGTGCTCGGATGTTGGTAGCGGTGGTGGTGGTGGTGGCGTCAAGTTGTCGCTACCGTTTCTGCTACTGCCGCCGCCGCCGTCTCCGTCGCCGTAATATCTATACGTACACGGAAGAACATTTCGGTTATTTAATATTTCTATTTTCGATATGCCGTCACTCCGACCAAGCCGAAGTTTCAATAAACCATGCAAACATAATGCAATATAAAATAAACCAAGAATGCATAACATTATTAATTGTCGGGTAAAGTCGGTACAAGGTTCATTCATTCGCTTTTAAATAAAAATAAAAATAATGTAAAAAATACGATCAACGATATAACCGCTAACCGGTTGCGGTAAATCGTGATAAAAAAATAAAATATTTTATATAAGCCTAATATTTATATGCATGCTTTCTTTTTTTGAAAGGTTCTTTTACAAACTTGGTTAGTAGTGTCCATGAAACACCCCATGCAGTGATACAAACTATATTTTTATTAGATTTATTGCATATCTTTTACTAATATATTAAGAGTAACTCCATGATGCATATTTTATTATATTGTTTTAACTACTAATGCAAACATTAAAACTTAGAAGTGCATATTTTGTGGCATTCCAGGTATATTTTTGAACGAAAGTATAATAATGTTAAGAATAGATTCCGTGTCATATTACTGTGACAATTATTTAAATTTCATAGAATCGCTGAATTTGTCTCTGAGAAAAACAATTTAAAAATCGATTAAAAATGATATGTAAAAATTATTAAGCATATAGAGAGGTACATAAAAAAATACCTATCTTCTGTTTTCTTATTTTATAAATTTTAAAATTAAAATAAACTTTACTTTTACTTAGGTAATGTCTGTTTGGAAATAATTGGTCATTTCATTGCACATCTAACTATTTTATCGCAAACCGAATAAACTGAATAAAGAAAAACCAAGTCCTAGCACAAATAATAATTTTTATAAAATACAGCTACTCAAAAACGAGCACTCGTAATGTCCAAAATAATTTATGATACAAAATAAAAATATAGCAGTCCAAGCTTAAAAAAAAAAAAGAAAAGAAAAACAAATATACTATTGTTATAAAGTTATGCTTGTGTGTATAGTATCTAATATAGTGGGTTGTATGTGTGTTGAAAAACGCAAATTCACGTGCGTAAAATAGTGAAAATCGTTTGATTATAAAAATGATTCTGACGACGTCTTGTACATAGAGATTCAATAATTTAAGTCTAATGGTCGTGATGATGTAGGCATAACTTCACTTAATAAGTCATATATTTAGTAAATATTATTCATATTTTATTATTAACAATTATTAACGTGCATGTGATAACACCATTGCTCACTGAAAACAACATTGTGTAAATTATATGCAATTCTAATAAATACGCACCTACCATCATCTGTGTCGGGAATCATGTTTTGAATTATCTTTCATCTTTTCCAAATAAATTGAACTGTAGATTGTAGATACGCGATTTTTTTCAGATTAAAATAATTTAAGAAAAGATTTATTTTGAAAAACCCTACGAAATTTAAAATGCTTTATTTTAATAGAAACAAATGATTTATATTGTACAATTTCTAATTTAATTATTTATAAACACAATAATTATGATATTTCTTTTTACAATTCGATAGTAGAATAGTTAAAAAAAGAAACCATGTAGGAAATGCACAAGACCAGTTTATGAATACGATAATATTTTACCAGTATAATTTAAATAAGTATTACTATCTAGCACCTACGTATTATAATAGATTACTGAAATATTGTTATTCAAATTGTAATTACTATTATATATTTATATGAGACTATATTCAATTCCTTAATTTTAGCACACTAAACTTAGTATTAATCGAATATAAAATAAATGTCAGATTTTAATTCCAAACAGTATTTATTTAATAGAATGAGATCATAAAACGTACGAATCATTGAAAAATATGATTTCATTTGTTTAAGCTAATTGAGTGAAGAAATGTTTTTATACAAAAAATGTGGAAGTATTAAATTAAGTTTATTTTTTTTTAATTTATACATAATATTATAAGTACCTACCTAGTAATTGTAATTATAAATACCTATTGAGTTTTACATACATTAAAATTATGCTTATAATTAATATATAAAGTAAATTGACTTCGCATTTTTTTTAGTACCTAGTCTATAAGTTATTATAATTTGTACAACTAAAGTAAAATGTATATTTTAAAAAGTTTCCAAAATATCATATTTACAGCTAATATTTTAGATAAACTTAAAGTTTGTTGAAAATACAGTGGTGCAATATTTATCTTACAACTAAAGCTTGAAGTTGTATGTAGGTAGACAGAGTAAATAGGAACAAACACAAATGTAATAAATACAAAAATGTAAATACAAGATATTAACAAATACAAAAAATGTACATAGACATTTGAAGTTCAAAATTTGACGAGATAAGATAACGAAAATTTACAATCTTTCTCTCCAACAATTGAAGTCATAGTTTGTTGAAATTCAAAAAATGTTAGCACCAAATGTTAATCATATAAATGAGGATAACAACTCAAAACAATCATTAAATATGTAAACATTATATTACAATATAGATAACGACTAACATTCAAATATATGTAAATACATGCGAAACAAAGTGTTTGACTTATACTCGAATGGGAATAAGATTAAAATAACATTATTAATATATACATGGACAATTTGGTAACCTAATACGATATTGGTGCAACGATATAATAGGCCAACTAGATAATGATTTTATTTTCAAAGGCCTAACACGTAATAGAAAATCATTTCATAAATTCGTCCGTTATTATTGAACAGGTATCGGACGATTCACCGCAGACGACGAGACGGCGAATAACACAAAAATAATATTAATATATTATAAAAATTAAAAATACATCTCTGCAAAAACCGACTGGACGATCAAAGAAATAGAAATAATGGTGGCAATCAACAAGGAAAAAATTATTATGAAATACAATTCATGCGAATAATATTGTGATGAATAAAAACGTACGCCGAGTTGGTGTTTACTTCCGATTTCCACCGACGTCTTCTGGTCGCACACACACGCGTACGCCCGCACACATACACAATAAATGCACACTCACAAACACTGTCCCGATCGATAAAATAATATTTAATTGCGACGACGACAACTAATTATTATATTAAAACAAAACGGTTTCGGGGATGATGAAAGTAGTTATAATTATTAAAATGATTCACGACCATCACACGGTTCGCTTATAGGTACCTACCTATTGTGCTGGTACGGACGTGTCGTGTGACTATAAGAAATTAAGATTATTTTATTGTGATTTGTCAACAATAAATATTATATCGATATCCTCCGACTCACACGCAGCACGCACAAACACCAATCACAAGTATAATGCAATAACACGGTAATTATTTTAAAATTTACGTAAATCGCGTGATTTTTTGCCCGCACAACACCAAAAAAAGCAACAACTGACAACCGTCGAGGAGACACGTCGTCTACTGCCGCCGGACGGACGCTAGACAGTATGATAACAGGAACAACCGCCGGCGGCGGCGAAATATCGATCGGGCGGGCTGCCGCCGACGCTGCGCAAGGGTGGTGAGAGTTCATGATAAAAAAAAATTATTATTATTATGTACCGTCGACGAGCTTTCCTCTACCTCCCGATGTGTTCCACAGATGGCGTGAATGTATTGGGAATCGTATTATATTTTTATTATACGACTAAATATTCCTATAAATTACGACTTAGGCATATTTTTGATATTTCTATGTACATATTATTATTTATTATTACTTATATTAACATTATATTACGAGTATTACTTATATAATATATTAGTATTATATTATTACTTATATTAATATTATATTATTCCGTATATTAATATTATAATATTATAACGAATGAGGTAAGGTATTTCAATCCGCGGTTGGAAGCCACGTGGTTGTCGGAACCAAAGGGCAATGAGATCAATAATAAACTGCCGAGTGAAAGTCACTATAAATTATTCTTATGGAAAAAAAAAATATTGTACAGCCATAATATTCATTTTTTTATCACAATTAAAACAAATATTTCTCCTCAAACAATTTATGTTTTGTTGTAATTAAAAAAAAAATATTTATCATGGAAATTTGAAAGATTCTATCATTACTTAAATTATTATTATTTTCTATAGGTACACCATAGAATTTTCAAAATATTGGACTAATTTCAAGCAATTAATAAGTATTTGAAATTTATAAGACATTTTATTTTTTGTTTATATACGTGTAGATAACTTTATATAAATATGTGATGAATTTGTATGCTCAAAAAAATGTTTTTAAATTTTATACAATGTGATCCCTTAAAATTAAAAAATACCGAAAATATACAAGCACAGGTTTATTTCATAAGTGTTTAAAATGCGAATTTCAAAAATATTTTTGAAGAAATACGTCAATTACCACAAAACTGTGCAACGTATTTTTTAGTTAGAAATTACAATTTTTTCAATTTTTATGAGCTTAACATTTGATTACAAAGTTCTTAAAAAGTTGTTATTACAGAAACTTAAAATCCGCATACATATAATTGTACAATTATTTCTTTTTATAAATATTTCAAGTTCAAAATAATGTCAACAAAATTGTACATATTTAGACGGAAAATTTAGCAATATCGTTGCCCTTCATATAATACTATATTATTATCTATAATTATTTGATATTTTTAGATTTTGCTCACGTTTATTATTATTTAATAAACACAATGAGTTTTTAAAAATATTTATATTAATTTTATTATAAGCTATATTTATATGATATAAATCTATTTACCATTTACACCATTCGACGGTAGGTTATTGGTCGCATACTGGTAATTGAATAAGGTAATAAGTAATAAAAGTTTTTAATATTATACATTTATACAAAACAATATTATAATGGTAAATTATCATGTAATAAATTCGATTTTGCAACAATTAGTTCACCTTATAGGTACTAAATACTATTAACAATATTATTTATCAACATTATTTTTAAAAATATCGTACTAGATCGTCTTCTTACTGCAGATTCTTTTTTTTCTTATAAATATATCTACAATAATTCATTGTTAATTTCTAATTTAACACTTAGGTATAATGCACACGACAGTTATATACTCAGTGATGACATTATATAAACACTTGACATCTATATTACACAGCAAAGCAACATCTCCAGTTTTTTTTTTTAATTTTAAATTTATTTTATACGTAGTTTATTTATGCTTTGTGCAGATTTGTGATTTAAAATACATTTGATAGTGCTATACCTATATTACTTATATTCCTATTTATTCATATTACATTTTTGGAGCGGATGGTATTTATGGATGGATTTATTCGGCCTGTGTGCTATACGAAAATTAAATACTCAAAAATATAGAAATAATATTGGCTGTACATTTTAAGTTTTTAATATTTATTTACATACCGAAAATTGGTATTGGGGTGCTAACAAGGTATTGGTCCAAATATACATATGATAATAGAAGTTAAAAAAAATATAGGTTTTTGACATTAAACAGAGATGTAGGTAAATAAGTGTATGTAGATATACAAACTATAAATTATGTATAGGTAGGAATTATATTATTTATGTATCGGTGATTATAGAATATGATCACAATTTAAACTAGTTAAAAACGGCATAGTAATAATTGTTTTTATAAATCTTGATGTTTATACATTTATGATAATATTTTTTAAGTATAGGCGTAATCCAGTATAATGTGTATAGGAACGCGAAACAAAATCTTTGGGAATATTTTAGAATAATCAAAAATAAATATGAATATAATTATATATACGAGAGTGCCTACTGTTTTGTTTTAAAGTATGGTATTTATGTTGTAAAACTTATTAACCGACTTAATAGGAACATTAAAACAGATTTCAATTAATTTCAATTAATTAAATATAAATACCTAGCAACTATTTTACATTTCATATTAATTATTAGCAGAGAATGAGACATTTTAAACACGGAAGTGTAAATTAATAAATTAAAAATATTTAAATAGGTTGTTTATATTAGTGTATTTAGTCTTTAATTATTTGTAAATTAGTGCAAAGTAAATCTAATAAAGAAACTACAATAAATAATTTAAATTAAAAATTTGGTTTTTTTATTTGATATAATTTATTTATCATGAGTCCATGCATATTTTTATACAATAAGTAAATTTAAAAATACTTCTTTATGTGTTTCATGACATTATAAGTTACATTACCTATTTTAGTATATATTCATCAATAAATGTTGATATTGAAATTTGTATGGTTAATATTGTTGGTTAATAGCTATAAGCACATATTCCTGTGGACAGCGATGTAATTAAATTAAATTTGGTCGTAGGCGTAGTTTATAATCAAACCTAATTAAACAGTGTTGTATAAAATAATATGTGAAGATAGTATCAATAATTTATGATGATACCTTTATTATGAATACAAATTTGTGCGTTGTGTAAAATCAATTTTAGATTTTCGTTTATATCTGAAAACAGTAAGTTTTTTTTATGTTTTTATATATTCCATACATATCAGAGAGTTTAGGGTCGAATGAAGGAATGTTGAACAATATTTTACCTCAGTGGTAAAAAGGACATTTTGTGGTTGTTTATTTTATAGGTACCTATTTATATATTTATTTACATTTTTATATTTCTAACGTTTCATTATTTTCGTTTACTTATATATAAATACGATAAGTTTTTTTTATATTTTTATTTATTTCATATGTACCAGCGCGTTTAGGGTCGAGTGAAGGAATGTTATTGTATTTTATCTCTTTGTTAAAAAGGACTTTTATAATGGTTTATTTCTTGGTATGTACGATACCTTTTTATATTTCTAACGTTTTACCATTTCATTAATATTCTCTTGATATACTGTGGTCTGCGTTCCAAGTGCGGACCAAGATAAACAGGTCTGGAAACAACTAAATATCCCTACAAAAAACCCAATTGACTCAAGAAAGATACACATCGATTCTTGGCGCACTCTGACAGTCGATATATTAGACATTTAATTTTAGTGATAGTATACCCGTGGTGGTTTTGGAGGCGAGGCAAGTGAGGCACCGTCTCACTTGTAATTTCAAAAAATTAAAAAAATGTTTGTTTACTTTACTTTGGTTCATATTATTTTGAATTTTTTTCGTTTCAGTTTGAAATATTTAATTTTTTTTTTTTGTACAGAACTCGAGGATGGCTGCGTGTCGCTGCAACGTTATAACATGAGCTATGTAGTCGTTTAATACTGAGCTCGGCGCCGCCACCGCTAGATGCTCAACACTCGACAGAGGCAGTAGCCGCTGCTGCCTACGTTTATGCATGGGAGAGGGGTCTATACGTACACACGTGCAAACACGTAAAATATTATAAAAAGCACATGAAAAAAACTCCAATTGAGGCAACTAAATTCTGTCGCCTTTAAACGTTGGCCCCCGGGACAGCCCGGGTACAAGGTAAACTCTGATAGATCACTGATACCCGGGCACTCTCGACACGGCCGTCGCTCGTCTGTCAGTGAAATTATATTGAATTTAAAAAAATACTTTAGCATATTATATTTGTGTTCTGCTTTAGAGTAATAATTTATTGAATGTTTGGTCGCCTCGTGTAAAAATACATGTCAAAACCGCCACTGTACTATACTTTTTCAAAATTTGAGATAAATTATAAGCAATAAACACGGATGTACACTATTACTCGCAAACAGTATATATCCGTGGCAACAAGCAAATAACAATAAAATAAAAATGTAAATAAGTATTTAATGTATAGAATGACATAGAATTTAAAATCGAGCAATTTCCACTTGTGGAGGCTGCAGTATGGAATAGACAGCCAACATTTTGTGTACTTAAAGAATAGTTGGTGTTCGAATCTATTGCTTACCCCACAGGCCACTGCAGCACCAACAACAATTGCTGTGTAATTAAAAAAAAAAACTTATATAAAGAATTTTTTGGATTTTTTCCATGCTTGTACATGATGAAAAAATAGTTATACATTTGTAGACAAAAATTTACATTTAAGTAAATTTAGCAAAATGCTATGAATTGAAATTAATTGGTGATTTTTAAACATTTTGTCGTAATATAGATGGTGCTCGAGATCGATGTGTACGATTAACTAGACAATTGCGGAAACGAAATATTCTGAAATAGTGAAATACTGAAATGTAATAAAATTATAACTTAAACTGTTTAACTCGTCAGTGCCCAGCTTTGTTGTTAAGTAACATATTATCCACAGTTATTATAAAGGAAAACGAATATGGAAAGTAAAAATAAAATAGTACAAACGGAATACGAAACGACACGAAAGGATCTGTATTTTACTTTATTATATTATAGGGAGATGTTTATTAATATAAAAAAATCAATGACAATAGCACAGTTATTGGTAGATAGGTACCCGACACCGATAGTGAGGACGACGACCGGAAAAATCGGCAGTGCTTATATTATAATTATTGTTATCGAAAATATGGAATCAGTTTATATTAATACATTGAGTTTATTAGTATTGCGTAGTATACATTTTATACTATAGCAGTTAGTATGTTAGTGGAAATATTGACATCTGGATCACGACGACGTTAGAATATATAGGCAATAATAGCAGCGTACTACCACTGTACTCAATTCAGAATAAACGACGATGTTATTATTATTTTCATGTTTTAAATGGTTACTGCTATGATAATTGACATAAAAATAAACTTCGGAATACCCTAACCTGATTTCCTACCCGGTTAATAATTAAATATTTTTATAATTATCAAAACCACTAATGACATCGAAAATTATTTTGAAAGGTATCGTCTTCACCGAATCTGTTTTTTTATCGCTTTCTTCGGAAAAACAAATGTTAAATGTATAAAACTAAAGTCAACATTATTCGTGAAATGTGAAGATGACGGTCATCGATTAAAAAATTGTCTGTGTAATAAAATATTAATACGCATACGAGGTAATTAGGTACGAGGTTATTTTAGAATTTCAGCTTTAAAATTTTTTAGATATTTATTGTAACGATATTATTTATTTTGTCATATATTTTGAGTCATTACGATCTGCAGTTATACATACTATTATATCTAACTTCATAATGTATAAAGAAAATAATAAAGTAGCTACGTTGATAATATTATTTTTAAAGGAAGCGAATATTGAAAGGCTATACAAATATTTCCTGTCTGTTTTGTACTAAGCCTTATTGAAATGATAAGAAAATAAATTATATCTGACTCTTATCTAATTACACGATGTACAAATACGAGATAACATACAATATTTATAGTTACCATTATTGAAATTCAGCGATATAGAGTGGACTTTGTACATACATATATAATGTAAACAGATGTTTAGCGATGATTAAGATGACGTCATTTAATTTGGATTTAAAAGTGTAGTAAAACAAGCATCGACACACAGCACAATAATTCGTTTTTGTGAAAACATGGTTTTCATACCAATATAATGATCTTGACTTCTACTATTTTCCCTTGATTAAATGTTTTCGGGTGCTGTTTACATGTTTTAGGGACAGTTATTTTTTAAGAAGAGTAAAATATGAAAATAAAATTTTAAGACTTGAATAGGTATTGAATCATACAACTAAACAATTGAATTATTACATTTTACTGAGTATTATAATATGTAACTTAAAAGTTTATTTTTATTAAATATTACATTTTATGCATGTATCTATTTTTATGTAGCTTAAATTGTACAGAATAAATATTTGTTCATAATATAGCAATACTGTTAGGTCACACTGTTATGCCGTTATGGAACGATCAATTCGAGACATTTTAGAATTTCTTTTTCGAGAGTAATATTATCACAGTTATAACTAATGTGCGTGTATATAATACATGGTATAGTAATACCCAGCTATATGAAATAAAGTAAACATATATTAGATATTATAGGTAAGATATAAATACTACCAATATATTATATATATTTTGTACTTAATAATTAATTATTAAATCATATGGATCTGGAAATTGGCCCGTGACCGGAAAGGCTACTATAATAATTAATACCATTCATATCATCTTGAAGTTGATGAATAGGTAACCGCAGAAGGTTATGAAGAGTTATGAAATAATAAATGTCATGATAACAATAATATTATGACTTATGGAAACTCGTAATCTCTGTTAACTAGCCAGTATCATACTAGTGTAAGAGTAGGGCTAATAGTGCTTTCAATATGTATAACTTTATTATATTAATAATGATCAATGTTAATAATTATGCACTCCGCTGCAAACCATTTCAAATAATATCGAGTTTACGTACCTAAATCATAAAATAATTATTCAAAAATACACATCTCATCTAAAATACAACCTGTCATAATGTACAAATTGTCACTACTGCGGTACCTATGTAACTGTGCATTCATTATTCTGCAATATTAAATGATAATGGAGATATTATTATAATAATTCCTAGGTATTGTTTGTATTTCAAAATATCATCAGTTATGCGTATAATACCTATATTAGAACATTTATTATGAAAATTAAAATCTATGGAAATTTAATTTTTTGAAATAATTTCACGAGTTAAAGCGAACGCATGATAAACTATGGAAATCTAATGATTTTGCATACTATACCTACTTGACGGAAATACAGAATAATGTGACAAAAGTTATTGACTATTCAATAAACGAGTTTTTGAACAAAAAACTAAAGCCGTTACTCAACGCCGAATAACATAGATTTGTTTTATGCAAAGAGCAGTGTTAATAACGTACACAAGTCTTAAGTATTGAAAATAAATGTATAATATTATCCAAAATACCCGAATATAATATGGTTTGTTTAAAAAAGTTTTTAAACAATAAAAAAAGAATGAAAGTATATCAAATATTTTATGTTAATTAACCTGCCAGAAAAAAAGCAAACTTTTTTGACAAACGCATTGCCATATTATATGTAATTCGATGATAATGATTTTACCTACCTGTATTAGATGGTGTTGTTATCGTTACCAACACCACTGACTTCGTGGCTGTGCTGGTAAACGTTTTCATTCCTGTCGTCGACATATTCATCACTGTTGTTCTCTACTTCTTCGCTACCAGGTTCTTGGCCACTAAGGATGTCTTCATCTACGTGGCGTAAGATATCGAATACGTCATCAATAAAATTGTTTAGTAAGTTTTCAGCAACTGCATCAAAAAAATTGCTTCTTAAGCGTTGAGCTTCTTCATCGTCCTCGGATTCTTCGTCATTTTCGGAGTGATGGCCGTCACTATAAACTATTTCTACAGAGTCAGAGTCTGAATCCGTGTTCAAATTATCTGTGAGGTACATTTCGACGAGAAAGAAGAAGACGAACGCCACAAAGTTAAATATCCGGTCAACCAAATTTATGCGGAATAACAACAACGCAGTTGTTAAGGCTGCCACGGTCAACAGCGCCAACATTATAAAAGAATTTACCATCACCGACGACATTTGGATATTGTTGTAGGCTGGACGCCTGCCAAACAATGGAAACCTAGTTTCATTTGACTGACTCATGTCCTTCCAGTATATGAAGTAAAGGATGGTTGATATTTCGATAGATGAAATTAAAAGGAGGCTCGGCAGCAAATATGGGAAGTAGTCCCAGACTGATCCTGGATACAGACGAAAGTTTGTTCGGTCGTTTTCCATTGGTCCCGTATAAGAAAATGTCACAGTCAATAACTTTGATTCCTGATCGACTACCAATTGGCAACAACTATTAAACCATACACCTACCTCTGTTACAAATTGTATGAACTGAGAAATATAAAAAAAACTGGTGCGCTCTACACAAATATGTACGGTGCCTTCGTAGACGTGCACGTGACTAATACAATATACGACTGCGTGATGGTGAATCAGTACCTGAGTGAATACAGTGGGTTCGGTACGGTGGTGGCGCTGCAGTCGGTGGTGCGACCGGTTAAAGTGTGGCGTCGGTGACGAGGAGCGAACAAGGTGCGTGTGCGTGCGAGCGACAAGTGTGCAAGGGACCGGTGCTGGAATGTTCGGGCAGAAGGTGCTCGAATGACGGAAACGACAGACCGAGAACGAATGAAAGCGATACTGCGGGCCAGTGTCACACCGTGGACGCAGGTGCTCGATCGATTTCGAAGAATCGCCGCGAACGCACTCTAGATTCCACGCCCGCCTCCTCTACCGTATCAACGTTGATAGCCGTAGGACACACCCCTCCCCGCTGAGTGTAGCTATCCTCCCAAATCCTCCCCTCGACTACATCACGGTCACAATCCCGCGGCCGGTCGACCGTAATGCAGTCGAGTCATGACAAAACGCAACAGTTACCCACTAACCTCCTCCCAACCAGCTGTACGACCTTCGCCCCTTCTTTCACCACTTCACCGTTCACGTACGACCGTACGCACGGTCCCACCACGACAACAGAAACCTCGTAGAATTACACGCTGTGAGAAACCGACTGAGATAGAAATCGATTTGTTTGGGTGTATTATTTAACATGACAGAATGGTACATGTACTATATGTATATTGCTAATATATTCGAAGGGATGAAGTGTCCAATATGAAGTTTTTATTTTATTTTACTTGTGCGTAATAGTATTACATATGAACCACATATTAAAACGTTATAACATATTATATAATGCTATATATTATAATGTGCATACACGGACACACATATAATTAGAAGATCGATTAAATATCATAGATCAACAATTATTTGTTGGATAGGCTATCTGTGATAATAGTAAAGAATATGTTTTATAGATAAGATTTAACTCAAAACTTCATATAAAATCACAACTATAATGGTTGAACCATTTTAATACTACAGAACTCATTACCAAATTTTATAAATCTTTAATTATAAAATTAATTATAATATGCACTGCTATCTTAGTCGATAGTTATTACAAATAATTCATAGAAACTATATTGTAAATAAGTAGGTACGAGCGAGTAAGTTGACTCTAGTCATAATAATACAATAAATTATAAATTAAAGACTATATAATTTTTTTAATTATATCATTTATAATATATCGTAAAATCCATATTGATCGTGCAAGTTTATGAATATATATTACACTCCGAACAATTAAAAAAGTCAATAGACTACATAATATGATTATTGTGCCTATAATATAATAAATATTTTAATATAACGATATTGTACTTTTGTAACACATAGGTTCTAAATTAAAAAGTGTGAATTAAATGTATTATACGAATTAAATATAGGCGAACAATGCAATAGTACAACTTATTAGTAATAGAAAAAAAATCAAGTCAAATTTTTCGGTAACATAATAGATATATGTGATAAAGCATAATCACGATAAACGATTTTTTAAACTTTTTAGTGTCAAAATCAATAATTCAGTGACGTCGATGTGTATGTTTTCAATTTCAATAGATGATAGATGTATTCCTAAAACCTGTAACCTACAACCTGTACGGTATAATCATAACAGTCTGTATAAGTAATATTAATATTGTTATAACTTATAATTATAAAAATAAATAATTTTACCAGTTGTATGACGACGGTGGACTAAAAGTGTTCACCGGCCTTGTCATTACTGAAGTTGTTACTGATTGTGTTGTTGCTCCAAAAGGTCGAGCATCGTCATCAAAATCTCTCGAAAAATGTGCAAGAGAAACACATATTCGAACACCATCACCCCCGCAATTAAAACCTTAGAGAAAAAACTGTTTACCCAACACCAATATTGGTTTGGGTTAGTAATTGGCTTTTGTGATATCTCCTTGACCTCATTAGATGAAATTTCAGAGTTGTTGTCGTAGTAGGAGTCGAAGTTATAGATACAGCTAACACATGACATGAAGATGAACACGATATTGAGCAAGTCCACCATATTGTAGTCGTGTAGGTTTATAGAATAGACCGGCTGTGATAGTAATATTATAGTATTAATATAATTATACATCCAAATTACGGCAGCGGTTACGCTAAATACTGATTCAAATTATAAAGAAATATGAAACTATTAAAGCTGACTTAATAATATAATTATACACAAATGTCAAATATTTATAGAAATTAAGAAGTAAGAAACATTACGAGATATTGGGGGAAATCGAGATCGAAACTGGGTATGCCCTAATCGCGAAATACGCCCGTGTTGGCGTAAGGCGTAAGGCATGATAGGGTAATGGTGAGAGAGGAGGGGTAAGTCTATCGGGCGTGAGTCGTGAACTCTCACGGTGGCGGCCCGCCCAAGCATCAAACCACTCTCCACTCACTCAATCCCCTCCAGTGTTCCACCCCTTCAAACTAAGCTCCTCCTCCATTCTGTGAAACGCCTGCTCTGACACCAACTACACGCACTCCCCTCTATCCCAACCCTCTCCACACCACACCGGGTAAATAGTCAACGGTAGCAACAGTTGTATGTGAAGCACGTGCTCCAATCTTTGCCACGGGGAAAAACGAAAGTATTAAGTACCTACCTATATTATAAAAAATCCCGTGAATTCTTATTGTAATAATAAACAATAAAATTATCAATCAAAAAAATGCCCTCGACTACAGCAGTGCACGGTAATGAGTAACAACACAATGGTACAACATGTTATGATAAATTAATATAGGTAACAATGTTAAACAACACATTAATAATTTATTATATAAGTACTATAGGTATTCTAAATTATTTAATAATTATTATAACGCTTATTACTAATGTTTCACATAGGCATTATTGTACAGTTATTACAATAAATTAAATGTCCTATAACCAATTATTTTTATTATATCATAAAATACTCATGGAGTTATATACAAATTAAAACTTATAAGTTATTTTGTTAATTTAGTGTTCATAATAAAATCGATGTTTTTATACCATAATTGTATAATTAACATTATTCAATTTATTGTCGTTCAGGCAACTGTAACTCTAGTTTTTTGTTGTAGAACAAATGAAGATTACAGATAAATAAACAAATAGGGATACCGAACAGTTTGCTCAATATACGAAATGTACTCGTGAAGAAATATCGATAAGTATAATTCTATTTACTTTAAAAATATGCATAGTAAAATAAATAATAAGACATTGTATTTAAATGATATCATAAGTGTGGAATTAAATAAGAAGTATTTTAGATGCTAGCTGAAATTATATTTATGAATAAAAGGTTAGGTGTTTTTAAACGAAAAAATAAACAAAACTGAAATTTAAAAAAAGCCACAGTTAGTTAATTTATAATTTATTTCTAAAATAAATTCACACCCAATAACAGTTATTACAAATTTACCTATTTAGTTTTTTTTAAATTAACTCTTTAAACACGAATTCATTATCATTAGCTAAGTTGATATTAGTGGAGCAATTAAAAAAAAAAATGTTATATTCTAATCAAAACAATAATGTAGGTTTATCATTTATTAATGTGATAATGCTTTTTAATAAAACTACAGGCATATAATATCATATAGTTAATAATTTCATATCCATCACTATTATTTTTGCTCTGTAAAAATTCGTTTTAAAGGAATTTTTATTTGTTACACCGACTAAAAAAATAAAAATATCATTCTTCAGGTACTTGCACTAACAAATTTATTTATTTACTATTTAATATATATGAATATATGAGATTTGAATCTAAGTGTTATACACTAGGTGCCTAAAATCAAAGTGCAATATACTTTATAAAAATTGATAATTATTAAAACATACAATGAAAATGAACCTAAGTACATGGTAAAAAATGTATTATTAAAATGTAAAAAAGGACAAATATATCTAGATTAAAAAAAATTAGAGGTACTATAAAAAATATTTATACTTAGGTAAGTCATTAAATACCTATAATTAAGATTTGAAGCATACAAATTGTGTTGAAAAAAATAATGAATTATAATTTTCAATAAAAAATAATTATTATACCAAAGTGTCGCAAATGTCTAATATTATATAAAAATACCAAAAACGAACAAATATTTAAAACACATGTAGGTACCTTTATTTATTTTTCTCACCATTGTACAAAAATTTGAAAATATATCTAACCCTGAATTAAATCAACGAAATCATATTGTGTTTAAGATAATATATATGTATATTATATTGCAATAAGAGACTACTTAGTATAGTATAATGTAATATAAAAATAAAATCTTACCTGTAGGCGACTGGCTGACGGCGGGCAGGCGGTGTAGCAGAAGCGGCCCTAGAACGAGTTGAAGTTGCCCAATGCTGTTGGCTGTAGTCTTCGTTGAACTGATCGTCGATGGCTGTCAACTGTGCCTCCTGGACGATCCCGATAGCGATTTGGACGCACCCAGTTGCGTGTTTTGAAAGTTGGATATCGGTGGTGCCACCACCGGTAACGAATCGTAGGTGTACGTGTTGCAGCAGAAAGTTGTCCCGCCGCCGCCGCTGACTAGTGAGGACTGCAGAAAACTACAGTGAGCAAGAGACGACGGCGACGGACTGACGAAAGACGGGCCGAGCGAGCCCTATAAATACCGTTTCTGCAGCCCCGGGAGACTTCGAAAAGCTCCCTTCACCACCACCAGCCACCGCAGATGACGCGCTGCACGTCCACCCTCCCCCTTAAACCCCGCATACTCATTCCCAACCTGAGCTACACACCGGCCACAGGCGACAAATTACCCCACACACCTCTTTCCTAAGGCCACTTGACAAATTTTAGAGTCCACGCCCCAGGCGGACCACCCCGAACCCGCTGCACGACGAATGCCTACGACTTTCAATGTTTACCCCCTGGGTGACAATAATACAACGGGCCAATCGCAAATCAGGGGCGATGTTTTTTCGCGGGGCGCAAGTGCACGACCCGGCCAAAAGTTCGCAGATGTCTCCCACGCCCAACGATTGGCTCCCAAGTGTGACGCCCACCATATCCGCCCGCCGAGCGTGCAGCCGCCCCACACTTTCGCGAGCAGCGGCACGGCGCGCGGTTGACGGTGGCCACGCGCCGCGGTTTACCCGCCTGTCGCCGCTGTGCATATGTCCCGTTCGTCTTTTCAGTTCCGAAAATTCGAATTCAACACGTAGGTATACAGGCGAAAACACACATCAATTATGTTGTGCCCGACACATTGCCAAAAATTTGCGGTTAAGCACAGTTAAGCCCGGTTATATTATGGTATAGTAATGCAATAATACATATTGATGTGATATTTCGACGGCAATACTGTACGTTTTAAATGAAAGTACGAATCACTTTCGATCATGTTTGTTCGACACTATGACAGTGATCGAAAGCATTGCAATCCAACTCAAGCGAACATCTTATCATAATATAATATTATTAGTACATTTCGTATCTTATAATATGCTACAAACATTTACTAAAAGTTTTGTAATAACTCATATTATTATATGGCTATTTCATATGATATTGGTAATACTATCATTTTCGAATTAAATTGATCAAATCATAACACAGAATATTATAAATTACTATTAAAACTATAGAATAATTATTTTAATTGATTGAATTAAATAATAATACTTTAGGTAATATAATAGCAATTAAAGTCTTCAAATATAATGTCTTGTACCTATTCTTAAATTTTATTTTTAGACTAAGTCATTATTACGAAAGACTTCAGCATTAATATTATGTGTGCATACATACATAAAACTATAGTAATTCTGTACTATACATAAGTACATAACTTACCTGGAAAGTGGAAAGTTAACAATAAATAATATTAACTGTACTATAGTCTAAAATGAAGATTAAAATTTATTACATTTTTTTGAACCGTTATTTTTTTAATACTGAAATATTGTAGAATGAGTGTTCTTTTTTATTTAATTTGAGATTCCATTTTAATAGTTTGCATTTAAATGTCACGAAAATTGATAAAATATTTAAAAAAAATTATGTTCGTCACCGTACACATCATATAATGCCAAAACAAAATTAATAATTAGGAATCATCACATTTACATTTTTTTTAATTCATTCGTATTAATTTTACTCAAAAAATGTTTCTTGTTTCATGTTCAATAGTAAACATAGTCACTAATCAATTTATTTAACATAAAATAATAAACTATTAAAGAATAATTACAATACGTGGGTATAAAATATAACTTTTTTTCATATATTATGTAAGTATATAGGTATAACATGATCTATAGCTTCTACTGAAATTGGTATAATTAAATGGGTAGGTAATTTTAAATGTCAATTGTATATTATACGAAATAAAAGAATCTATAAGTATTAAAGAAAATATTGTACTTTAACGAAATAGCAATTACAATAAAATGAATTATAATAATTAACGATATGTCAATATTATTCTGTTAATCATTAAAAAAAAAATAATAATAAAATAATGTTTATAAGCTAAATACATAGTTATAGTATTCTTCTAAATAATGATCGCTTCTCACTTTAATTGTGTACAACTTCCCAGTATACTGTAGCTACCTATATAAAGACCAACAAACTGGAAAAATGAGTACAAACGATAACAATTTAGTTTCAGTAGTAAGTTTAAAAATCATTGTAGTATGACTTTTTAGCTATACAGCTTAATGAAACATAATGCAATAAATAACAAACAGTAAAACAAATAACTACCTATGATACTCATAAATCATAATAATATAACTTCAGCTCATTATTCAATTCATTGTTAATTACATGTTTTCTGATAGAAATAATATATGTTAAGCTATATAACGTCATCAACGTTTTGTAAGATATTGAAATTCAGTGGTGTGTTTACTATATAATTACCAATTAAATAGATGATTTGTAAGAGAACACAATTATATTAAATAGAGCCATGTTACAATAGGGGTGCAACACCATTATTCGAATATACGCATTCGAAATTTCCGGTAGTGAAAGTTCATGAAGTATATATAGATGTACTTACTATATATGTGTTTATATATACATATATATTATCGTCCCTTTCCAACCACCACCCATATAGCTTGCAGAAAGGACCTCTGTGAAAACGGCACGTGCGAGGGACCGCACCGAATGTTCTAGGGGTTTACGCGAGGAAATTCAATCAAAATACCTACTCACCCCTTATACTTGCTGCTATATATAGAAATCCGGTGATGGTGAAAGTTTAATCGAAATACTACACCACCGCCGCTCCTGAAATATCAAGGGATGCTGCTAAATTTTGTACGTATAAACAACGTTCGAGGCCTCGAGGGTTTCCTTGGTAACGGTGCGGGATCACCCGGCCAAACGACCCTTTTTGCGACGAAAATGCGTGATCAAAGAGTAGTGTATACAGTATACACGTACAGGGAGGCTGGTATTTTCAAAAGTATAGAAACATAAGAGTTCGCTATAAGCGTAAACTATAAAAAATATTAACAGAACTATAATACACAAGCATTTTGGTAATTTAATATTTATACACGCCTAAGATACTATAATACGTAAACTTTATAATAAGACGTTTATGATGCAACCAAAATTAACCATAAACCTCTTTGAACTCGGAATATTTATAAATATTTTATGATTTGAAAGATACTAAGTTAAAAAGAAACATTGAAAGAAATATAACTTATATCAAAAAACTCGTAAAAATAAACTAAAAAATAGGTTTTTCATATTATATGAAATATTTTATAACAGAATTCAATGAAATTGTTTACAATATGCAAGTCATATTGCAATATGTCATTATGCAATAAGACATTTGAAGTTAAAATTACCATTTAAAAAAAATAGCAGTTTAACTACCAAGTAAAATAATTACTCCAAATATATACAATGTTATATTTTATTATATTTTATGTATATTTAAAACATATACCAAGTATTATTATTTCATTATTTTTTCAAATTCCTGTTTATTCATTTCGTTCATGTTAATTAATTAAAGTATACAAGTATCTTAAAAATATTCACATGAAATCTGTGATAGGTCGTCCTTTGATGCGAATAGAATAAGCAATAAACACATAGGCACCTTAGATCAATTATTTTCCAAGGTAGTTTTTCTAATGGTTAATCGAGAACGGATTTATTTGGGTTCATCCATAGATTCTTACGACAACATGTCATTGATTTTGTATACCTACTGTTATCATATTTTATAATTTTATTTTATATTTACAATGTAATTAAAATTTTGTTTGATAACAATGTGTTGATTCCTGTATATATCATTATTATTTCTACGAGACACCACTAAACTCAAGTACTTCCAAATTTGAAATCCTGTTTAGAGTGTTTTTTGATACTATGCATTCGATTCAACTAATTCTTTTTTAATATCATCTTAAGTTAAATATTTATCGTTTACCTATACGGCTACTTATAATATATATTCATTAAAATGCTAACCACGGCGTTGTTGAAATTTAAGAATCTAAATAAAGAACGAACAAGTAACTTATACATTTAAATTACAAATTAATATCAAATATAAATTTAACTAATTCAAGTTTTAAAAATGGATTTTTATTATTTAAAATAGTACTAAATAATAAATAATATGTGAGTACAGGGTCATGAATTAAATAAAAGAACATTTCAGTTATTATTTGTTGAAACTTAATTTGGTCGGGCATAATATTTGGCAGCTTCATTACTATTATCTTGTCAGGCTGTATTGTTTGCACTGAAAATGCTTTTCGGGAATCGTACGTATAAATTATTATTTACCTACAGTACTACAGATTCGAAAATGGTTAGAGAGGGTCGACCCCAGTCAAAGAGACGAAGAGATGAGTAAACACTAAACACGTCATTAGTTTCGAATTTAAAATGAATCACTAGCCGAATGTCCCTACTCCCTACCAATCATGTTATCATCTGACCGTGGAAGCAACCACCTAAAAATTCTTAAGCCCTCGTTTCTATGTATTTGCATAAATTATATAAAATATTAAATTTGTACCCCCAGATGGTACTGAATTAATGCTCTGAAAAGATCTCAATTGAGTGATACGCTTTTCATATAGTATTGTTTATTTCTGATGCGAGCATCAAAACATAATTCATGTGGTACAACCCTTCAAAAACCACTGACATGATGTGTCAGCTATGCATACATTAAAATTATAATATTATAATTTTAGGGTGTACGAGCGAGGGTTGTGCTTATACTTCCAAACTGCGAATCATCATATTGAAATAATGAATCGTATTATATCTATTCCATTGAAAATTTAATAAAATATGGTGATTCCATACCCAGTGGTTGTACACTTTTACTTTAGGGATACTTGAAAAAGGTCCATTACTCAGAAAACGTTAAGAAACTATGCTCTTTATAATGTTATTTTCGATTTAAATAATTTGACAGTAATATAGAATATACTATTTACTAGTTGCAATGTTAATTGCCTAAGTAGTTTACAATACATACTTGGAATGACAATTGATAACAATGCGTTACATACATCATAATATACATAGTAATGAATATTTTATGATATTATAGATAAGCAGTGATGTATTGGAGCATTACGTATACGGCGTATACTCATAACAATATTTACAAAGAAATACATATACTTGAAACAAATATTTATTTTATAAGTATACGGTGGGTATACGGTGGGTATACGGTGGATGGAGGTAAATGGAAAAGTGTGTATTATTTTATTAATTGTTTTTGAAGATTTGAAATTGGTCTTTTAAATTCTTTAGTGTAAAAATAAAAATAATATTTTCAACATATTTATAGATTTTATATTCAAAAAAATTGTTGGTTGGTACTGATAATGAAGTAAGAATAATGATAAATGTTATATTTATGTACACTATTTTTCGAGAAGAGCGAAAAAAAATTTTCTGGTATAGTTATAGAGGAGTATGGTCGAATTGCGCTTATTTTAGCCGAATTGCACTTGGGTTTAAAAAAGGTAATGGTCGAACTGCACTCGGGTAAAAAACAGGTAGTGGTCGAACTGCACTTGGGCTCAAAAAAATATTTTAATAAAATTATCATGCATTTGAAGAGCTTTTTTCTTTGCTGAATTTGAAATTATTCTCCGAGGTAAATTAAGTGGTTTTTCATAAATATGTATCAATTCAGACCGAAAAATTACTTTAGAAAATTCATCTAGATATAGTTTTGAAAGACAACCACGATAGGTACCACACCATTTAACACCATCATTTGCATATTTTTCTTTCTAAAATGTATAATTTTGATACACGATTAAGTCACGGCCTCGTTCACTTTTAATAATTTTTAAACTGTTCATATTTACACAGCGACGTAAAAGTGTGTAATAATTGTATTTTGCATAGGTCTACATAGACACATAATACACGCCATAAGGTATACAATAAAAGTATTAATCTTATATGCGCTATCAAAATGGCACGAACTAATATATAATGCTATTAAATAAGTACACCGTAGCGTTCTTTTCAATTCACAATATTTTTAACGGGTTTTCCATTTTAATTTTTTTTTTTTTTGAACGAGTGCAGTTCGACCAGTACCTGCTTTTTACCTGAGTGCAGTTTGACCATTACCTTTTTTCAATCCAAGTGCAATTCGACTATCCCGATATAGAGAACAAGTGTCGAGCGTAGTGAGAAAACATTTTTTAAGATACATTAAAAAAAATATGGCGTATACACAAGACATTTTTTACCAATACATCCCTGTAGGTAAGTCAATATTTTACAATACAAACTCCGTATGCTTAGTAATGGACACCAGCTGGAATTATTTTAAAGTATGCCTATGGTATATAGGTACCTCCTAGTTGTTCTATCCTATAACATACTTCATATCATTATAAGATAGGAGTCAGTTTCATATTTCAGTATTTCATATAATATATAAGTAACTATATAATATGTATTTTGGTGCATAGGTACAACTTGTGTCCGAGATTATTATTTGACCATAAACTCCAAGGGTAAGATATCCAAATCCGTATGAAAATCAGGTTACAGAAAAATAGTAATTACATGGTTAACATGATGTTGGTTTGAATTTGAGTGAAATGTATTTAAAATATATTAAAGCAGATATCTTTCCGAATTTTTTAATTTATATATTTAAATGATCATTTTTTTTTTTGGTTTTTTTTTCTATATAATTTTTGGGTATATTTATGTGGTATTCAATGGCATGCACTCGTTGTTCTTTGTAAGTAAATTAAACTGATATTGTGTACATATTCCGCATATCAACTTGGAGAAAATTGAGTATTTTCAAATCTACGATCATAACTGTCTAAGATTATTAGGTTCAAATAATAATAAATAAATAATTCATAATTCCAAAAATTCTGTCTCACAGTAACACGCCATACAATTTTTATCTTAAAGGTGTCAAGAGCTTAAATGCTGAACATATTTTATCATAAATTGCATAGACATAACATAGAACCTTACACGTCATACACGTCTCACATTTTACAATAATATGATTAATATTATAATATTATAATATGGATGCAACTACTCTCAGCCCGTGTTTTATAACAGTTGAGCAATATATCATAATTGAATTGCATCGACACAACTACGCAAGTTACCTTTTAAATTTAATACCTGTAAAATATACCTTTTTTGGGACGCTTGCAGTATGTACTATGCATTTACGTATTTTGAATAATACATGAATTACAATCAGAATTTTACTAGTACCTACATCGTTTTTTTGTTTGGTAGTTGGTACACATTTTAAATTTGAAAAGTTATAAGTGAATAACATTTTACAAAAGCAGTCAACTCAATAATTGTGATTTGTACAGTCACGATGCCACGGAGTAGTTATACGTAGTATAGTGGTGTAATTTTGTTAAGTTTGTGCGAAGTGGCCAGGCGGAGTGACTTATTTTATCGGCGATTCACGATTCCGTATAATATATCTTTTTAATTCACACTTTCCATACACAATTTTATTGCCAGGTTATTAGATTGAAAAAAACAAATTTAGATGTCGAAACAATGGATTACAAATATGAACTACATAGGAAATTATTTTGGTTTCATCCAAAAGGCCAACGGAGCTTATCTGAATTAGTAAATAGCATTTTATTCTATGTGAGTTATGTTAAATTAATAATTCAGAAATTGGTCTTTATATGTTTGAGAAAAATAAGGAACTAGCTATTATTATGGTTGGAGGTAGATATGTTGGTGTTCATAAATGCGATAAACTTTTAAAGTGACGTTGTACTTTTGATAATATTTACTTTTTTATTTATAAAATTCAAGTTACCATTATTCACGTTTGTTTCAAATTTGCCGTTGACATTATTCAAAGAATTAAAATCAACCATCATATTTTATTTATATACTTTATTATTAATAATTTGGTTTATTATTTTAATTGTTTTTTATTTTTAATTCAATAACGTTTAAAAACAAAGAACCATTGTTCTATTTTTTAATTTCTATAATAATTAGCAATATTGAAGAAATATTAATGTAGAGTCGTGTTACACACAGATAAAATAAAAAATCTTTTGTACGACAAACGTTTGCTGAATCATGAGGATAAAAATGTAAATTGCGCCAAATTGTGTCGTCCAAATTTGTGTAAATGAGTATTACAAAAACAAAAATCTTGTCCATCCGGGATTCAAATATATAGCAGGTATGGCTATATGAGTGATGTATACAATGCACTCATGTATCTACGCATACAAATATACAATATAAAAACATGTTTAATTTATTATAAAATTACATTATGAAGGAATACAATATTTTATATATTAGTTTAATTTTTTAGTTATCACCGCTCAAGCATAGACAAAAACATACTCGCACATTCAGTCTTAAGCTTAGGAGTTCTAAAATAATTTACCTCAAAGTGCCTTCCACTCTGCCTATACGGTTATACACACCAGAAATAAATTAGTTTAATTTCAAATAAAATTATAAATTACAGCATCAAAAAAATGTAAGAAGTGGATCTTGTTTTCAATAAAGAATCTTTTTGTCCAACACTGAATACTTTCCTTTAAAATATAAAATCAACTAACACATTTTTTACTATATTGATACAGGTATCATATATTATATAGTACACAAGAATACTGCCAAATTCTTAGTACGCCAGTACCCCACTGTCTTTAATTATGTATTGAAGACGGACCATGTTATGAATTTCTATATTAAGATTATCACGTATTAATGACCTAATACCGTAACTCCACAAATGCAGCCACCCGTCCTACAAACCCTTCAAACATTTTTACCTGTAGTCACATAAACGTGGTTCCGGACTACCGGAGTAATTTGCATACAAAATAATATATTAAAGTCCACCCCAAAATGTACCTTTTAATATTATACATAATAAAATAATTAGATGAAGGGCCAGTTAACATAACAATTGGGCTATCCTACAAACGTTCTCAACATGACGAATAATTTAAAATTATGATAGATATATTTGATGATGTTACAAAATGCATGTATAAGGAATACCGAATAACACAAACGTCAACTTCCACAACGAAAGTGGATTTTGACTTTTATTTCCTCCGCGCCCGGTTAGGTCTGGCCGTCGCGTTTAACTGCTGCTTCTATTAACCCGAAATAGTTTAATAATAATAGACTCTGTGAGAAAATGTGCTTAGATAATTTGACATAGACTACCCACATTAAAATACTCCCATATAACGAACAATGTGAAATGTTCATGATAATCATGGGGGAATAAGTCCTAACCTTATATTCCGAGAATATTTGTCAACTCAATATTTTATTAATTATTTTAGTTGTGTTGTAGCTGGGTAAAATTAATTAATTTATACTTGGAAATATGAAATAATTTTTAAAAGCATATAAATAAATATTTATATTGTAGGTAAAATTCTACGCATTCTCAAAAATACAATTTGTGAAAATGTTTGATAAATGACATATCAAAATCAGTTTTGTAGTATGTGTAAATAAATGTATTTAGCTTAAATATTCTTATTAAAATATGAAAACAAAAATAACAACAAAAGTAAAATGAAATGAATCCATTATTTAGAAAACATAAGACATTGTGTTTTTAAATTGTCAATATCCTATATAGATTATATTATGTTTAAATAATTCATATTATTATCATACCACGTACTACACAAGTTTTTGTGCGTTCCACATTATTTATTAATGTTAATTTTTATCTTAACAATAAGATGGACTTGTGCAGGGTATTAATGAGATTTGTTTTCTAAATATGAACTTATATTAACATATATAATCAAGCCACTAAATAAAAATATAACAACAGTCCTGGGATAATATATGGATAATAAGACCACAAAGGACATACACAGTTACAAGAACACGTTTATATAATTTAAATAATATTTATACATCTATAAATCTACACATCTATATTACTATATTATTGCAGCGATTGTTAAAAACACTATATGAGGGGGCCACTCAAACACGTGATTTTAAAAATGTATAGGTATAAAGTCGTACTTAAGTACACTGGTTCCCAACCTTTCCGAGCGCAAAGTGACTCTTAAGAAATTATTTATAATTTATTGTAAATTTTGTTAATTTCAAATTGAATATTGTAAAAAAAATGTATTTCGTGTATTCCGATTCAGACTCCATAATAACCACCTCAATTTCGATAACATAATTCGCTGAACTTCTCATAATCTTAATAATATAATAATCTTCTAGAAAAATTAATAGATACAACCATTTTTGTAATGTGATATTTACGGATAGCACCTTTCATGTCCTTCCATGTCCTTTCATAACCTAATCGTGTCAGCCTGACTAAGTTTGAAAAACAATAGTTATAAGGTCTAAGCGCAAAGTCGAAATCATTACTATTGTCATTTGCTACAACACATAAGTACGAGTTAGGATTTTCAGCGTATACGCCTCAACCAAAACAAAATATCGCAACCGCCCCAACGTAGAACCTGATCTTCGATACCAACTGTCAAAAATAAAACCGGACGTCACTAAACTTTTTCAATATAAGCAGCTACACATATCGGTTTAGTAATGTTATTTTTTGTATTTATCTAAAGCCTGGCAAGCTTTATTATTTAGTTTTATTATTTTATTTATGTTTTATAGTAAGTTTTTTTTTAAATTGTTCATTACTTTATCATGTATAAAAATGTATAAATTTTAAGTCAGCTGTATGCTTTATATTAAGTGAAAATATGAAACTGATTATCAATGGGCATAGGTGTTTTTTATGTATAATTTTCGAATTACTTTTGGCATGGCGTCGTGGCTGCATTTAGTCCAAAAGGGCATAACTGAAAAAAAAATTAAGGATTCGCTGCCATAGTGTAACCTTTTCATTGTATTTCGTCTGATATGTTATCTTGGACTTGAAAGTACCCATTTCACTCTAGTGTTACAAGGTTAACATGCAGTAAAGCCTTTATAAAGGTATGATTTTATCATAAATAAGCCACACATAAAATAAATAGATAATGTAAATCAAGTTTCGTTTGATTGCACCGTCATAATAACCAAACGAGCAAACAATGAAAACATTTTTTTCAATTATTATTATTAAGTATAATACCCATGTATTGTATGTGAATGTGATTATTGGGTATAAAAATGTCCAAGATCAATCAATAACCTCTTCAACAAAAAAACATTTTTTTTAGTACTGACAATTATGATAGTTGAATTATTAATCTAAAGGACATTATTACAAATATTTTAGCATCATTGTATGTGTTTTAATTGAAAAAATAATGATTCCATGTCATGGTGTAACTATCAACCGGAACAAATAAATTAGAGTTCAACGTCTGTCAAAATACTACCACTATTTAATTATCTCTTGTTTAGAATTAACACAATATTATGGGATACAAAAACGATATTTTAATATTATTATGGTATTAGCTGATAGAAAATATG
Organism: Myzus persicae; assembly: GCF_001856785.1. Classification (NCBI taxonomy): domain Eukaryota; kingdom Metazoa; phylum Arthropoda; class Insecta; order Hemiptera; family Aphididae; genus Myzus; species Myzus persicae. The sequence continues at coordinate 19,230 of NW_019102714.1, read as the reverse complement.
TAGAGAACTATATGGGCAATTAATAATTTTTAAAATTTTAAAATTTTAAATATCAATACGATTTAAATAAGTACATTGTATCTTATTATATTCAATAGTAATTGGACTTAATGTACTTAAATGTACTAAAAAATATAATAACCAAATTTTAACTAGGAATTATTGTAACACATTTTAAAAATCTTAAATGATATGTAGCTCGTTAAAATTTAAAAAAAAAATATTGTTTTGGTGGTTATTTATAATTTTTCAAAGAATTTCTTAATTTCTTATTCTTTATTCGTTAGTTATATACTAGATACGTGTATGATATATTATAGTGCAGGGGTCACCAATTAATGCTTTCTGTGGGCCACATTAAGAATTCGGAAAATTCTCGAGGGCCATAAAAATGCAAAGCATGTACATAATATTTATTGTAATATGCCGATTGGCCAAAACTAATGTAGAAAGATATATCTTATCGGCTTCCTTTCTCCAAGTCTGCGGGCCGGTTACAATTCATCAACGGGCCGGATGTGTCACGCGGGCCGCCATTTGGTGATCACTGCTATAGTGAATAGCGATTCTCAAGTGTCAGAACTTGACTACAATAAATCCAATATTACAATACTGGCAAGACCTTAGAAACTAAAATATTACCTATACTTTAATATACTTTAAGGTCACAGCAGTTATCTTTAACACTATGTCAGTGGTTGTGTATAAGTTTCTACCTTATCAGTTTCAGTGCATTTAAATTTTAAATTTCATTTTGCCATTTTGAATATTATTATATAATGTACAGAGGTGTAAGACGACGGATTGCATTATTTTGTACTCAGATTATCGAAGCACGTAAATAAATTTTTTCTATACAACTCGGAAGTACAACAACTACGGATTTAGACAAATTCTTTTGAATCTTAAATAGATTTTTATTTGACGATTGCATTGTCGCCGCCACTGCTGACAAAAAACAACAACAATGTAATCCGCTTTGAATTTCCTTATTACTAAAACAATAATGACGTCATAAACGGTTTTGTTGTCCCATAAAAACCGACATTCGTCCAGGAATGTTATTGTGAGAAAAAAATATCACTGATGATTGTTTTCAATGAAAATAATCTTATCGTATCGTATCGTTGTTTATCATCATTATTTTTTTTATATATACGGCTGTAATTACTTATTATTATTCTAAGGTTACACAAGGCAGATACACACACAAATGAACTGTTGTTAGAAATAAAGTGGTTATTGAAGTACTTATATAATATATACTATTTTAGGGAGGGTCGATACAAAATACAAAACTACTTAATTATTACTCTGTGCCTCTGCGACCGAACCTGTCTAAACAGGTTACAATTATGCACATCTTATATTTTTATATTGTATAGGCACACTTGTACATTATGCAGCCGCTCCACGGGGTCACAAATAAATTGGGACCGACGCCTCCAGCCATGTCAAATCGTTATTATCGTTCGTCGAAGGGTAAAAACTATAAATTATATTATGTAGGTACGGTACCTCTATAACATAATTTATTGTTTACCTAAAGTAAAAAAATAGAACACAGAACACTCTACACATATTTAAAACTATTATTAATGAGTAGTATGATGATTATGATTTTGTTCAGTTCTATAATCCATGGCTGATGTAAATGTGAATGTCGTGGCGATCGTTCTCTCCTTCCCTCTTCTTTTTTTGTATTAAATTGTTACCCAAATTAAATCAGATATAGCGACAAGAGATATTATAGCATGTTAAAAGATGTAAAAATTATTGATATGTACTAATTACATTTATAAAACCTGACAAGATTTAATTAGTAATTACCTTATGATTATGAATTTTGATAATCATTTATCACTGTACTCTGAGGACACTACAAAGTGTCATCAACGTAAATATATGTTGATGGTCAAAACGTTTTTTAAATTTGAATAACAGTTATTAAAAATAATACAAATATAATTTTGTCTTGTTTATTGTTAACTAACAATAACAATTTGTTATTTGAAAGTTTTTAAAGATTTTCTACTTGTAAGTAATTGCATACTTTTTAATATCCCAAGTATCGGTCAATTTTGGAAGTGCAGACATAAACTTCCTTTTAGCGTTGTACACTTGTACCTACATATTCCTCTTAATTTATCATACATAATTCAGTTGAATATCTTGCTCATCAGCTAGGTTCATTCTATTTTACCACACTACAAAGAATTGTATTTATCCTATAGTGCGGACAACTTCTGTTCCTTTACGTTTGGCCACGATGGTTACATACAATCGCTGTTGCAAGTTATCGCTGATAGAATCGTGATCATAAGAATCACTTTTAAAACAACGGGCCCAGTTTAAAGTTGACCTTTGGGGGACTGAGTTAACATTTGCCACTTATAATAACTTGATTCAAATGTTACTAAACTTGATCTATTGAATATTTACAAATATATAGTATTTAGACTTTATAATGTATGATTGATTTGAATTGAGCTTATTTTTTTGGTTTGGTTATAATACAATAATTTGTTTAATGCATTGTTGTTTTATAACTGAATCACCAATGGCTCTTAAGTATGACTATGGATTTTTATGCAAACGCAACTTTAAATTTAAATTATAGGTACAACGCAAAATACGTCTGCTAACGAGGATTGAATATATATTTTGTAAGACAATTTAAGATAAAAATAAAATATCAAACATTTACATATTTAATACAATCTAATATATAAAAATCTCGTGTCACAATATGAAAAATTTTTTTTACCGAAATCCTCCGAAACGGCTGGAAATATTTTCATGAAATTTTGCGTGTATATTAAGTAGGTCTCAGAGAGTGATATAAACTATTTTTCATATTCCTAGGTGTAAAGGGTGGCTCACACAAAATACTTTTTAATATCTAACGTGTAAATTGAATAATAATAATAATACTCACCGACTACCGAGCGTACAATAACACTATGGTTACCAAATATTAGTGTCAATATAAAAATAAAATAAAATAAAATACATGCAATTGAAATAGAAAAAACAGAGCATTGCAAGAATATTAGGAGTTTTGGTTAGTTTCGATGGAATATTTTTGTTTTTGAAAATGCCAGCAATTAGACATACAAACTTAAGTCGTGGAACTAGGAAGACCTTTTTTTTTTCATTAACAAGAATACACAAAAATTACTATGTACTCTGATACCTACACTAGTAGAAAAAACTTTTCGGTCATCGGCAGCAACAACGATAAGATAACCGTATAATACGGTTCCTCAATATTATAGCTAACGAGCAACGAAGTGCACGGGATCAGCTAGTTGTATATAATATATTACCAACCAGCCACTGTGTATTGAATTATTGAAAGAAAAAATAATAATACATCTTATAACAAAATAAGTAACCAATTTAATACAGTAATTAAGTTGGAGGCTTATTCAACTAATAAAACAATAGTTTATTCAAAAACTTTATCATTATTTAAGACTCGATGTCATAAAAATAATTAAAAGCAAGGAAAACATAACTGTTTGCAGGCCAAAATTGATTTAAAACGTATTAATGCTCAAGTTACAAAAATGAACTTAAAACTTAATGTAGAAATTAGATTGAATTTTCAGAATTCATAAAAAATTATGATATTTACTTCGTTGTTCATAATAAATAACTCATTGTTCGGAAATTACGAGAAAAGATAAGCCAACTTAAAATTAATTGTATTTTCATTTAAAAGTAAAATTGTATAATAAATTAATATTTTTAAATTAAATACTTCTCCATTATATTGTATTCAGTGACAAAATGTAATTCATTTTAACTTTTAATAAACTATCGTTTCGAGCCAAAAGTTTTGCATTTGTATAATATCATTATTTTAATTTTGTCATTATTTAGTTTTAAGTCCAACTGTATAATAAATAAGAATAATAATATAAGTAGGTACATATTAGTAAAAATATTTTAAGTAATCACACTTATACGTTTTAACTGGGTAAATTTGAAATAAATATAATTAATTAATAATTACCTACTTAAAGATAAGTTTTTTTAAAAAACTAGATACATAGCCATGCTTATCACAAGTTAAATAATTAGCTTAGATTTTTTCAATGTTAATTACTTATTAATTAGAATTATATTTTGAAATAATATTTGATATTAAAAATAATTAGTTTAGTTCCGAGAAATTTAAAAATTAATGATAACTGTGAATTCATTTGGCGTTAGCAACACAAATCAATGTATTTTCGATTCTTAGTGGTATACCGTGAATGTTTTGATTTTACAATGATATAACATTTAAATAATTTTTGTGTCAATCGTCAGTCGTCACTTATTGAAACAGTAAATATAAAAAAAGATTAGGTATTTTCAACTATATGGATGGTTTTTGGTGGCATACAATTATATGGTGTTGGAACTTTAGAGTCAAAAGTAAAAAATGTCATGTATATTTAAATTAACTTCGACTAACGAATAATATTATTATTAGTGAAGCGGTGAAATGCAACTGGAATCATAATTATTTACCACCATTATGGTGGCGATACCACAGTAATATAATTTTAACTCAAAGAGAGCATTACATGACACTTTTTTTCATGAAACTATTATGTTTTTAAACTTTAGAAACATAATAATTTCATGCATAATAGTTGATAAAGAAATGAAAAAGCTTCTCTTTAGAATCTAAAGTATAAACTTTGGGCTGTGGCAATAATCTATAGAACACATTAATATTATAATACACATTTTTAGAGTATAGGTAAATTATTATATTTTATAAACACAATGACATTTTCAAATTCAATTTTTCTGACCAAAATGAATTTAACCTACTATAGTACTTATACAATTATACCTAATATATAGTAAAATACATAGGTACCTAAAAATCGTCAATGCACATTGAAAAGTACAATTTCCTTACATTTAGTTGGACCACAAAGAATATAAGTAATACATAGGTATCGTATTTTAAGTACGTACTTCAATAATACCCATCTCTGTAGCCCTGTTTACCTCGTAATCGGGGTGAACTGGACCTATAAATCTACCCAATTATCTAATTATAAGACCCCCTTCAATTTTCGTGAAATAGATAGTTAAATAATTAGTAAATTGAATTGAAATCTAAGAGTGGCATTAATATGTAGGTATTTTAAGTTTCAACTTTGATGTTTTGTGTATACAATTAACCTATTACATTCAAAACATATTCAAACGTAGCCATTTAATTTATTCCCATAGGTACTGAATAATCACAAAATATCAAACCCAATTTGCATCAACCCAGACATGCAGTGTTTTAGCTATTGCAAGAGACAGACCCACCCCTGATTAAGAAACTATTCATTAGTCATCGCAACTGCTTGCAATATCAAAGCTTGAGTCTTAAAATATCTGTACATTCAGATTATATTTTCTGCATTAAAATTATTAATAACAACGGACTAACCTTTAATATTTTGGTTTTATCCACACTGCCATAGGTTTGGTCAAAAGTATGACGAGAAATTTAATTTAAAAAGTTCTACTTTCTCCAGTACTGCTCTCAAATTCTCTAATCAGTAAATAGTAAATGTATATGTACAAACACTTTTGTTACACTCAATAAATTATTAAATTATCTACTATTCGCTATAGTAGGTACATATATAAAACTAATTCATTTTTATTTAGGCAAACATCATACTTTTTTAGAATCATGACATTTTTTGTTTAATAGTATGTGTTCATCATTTAACATTTTGGCCTTTGGGACATTAATTTTATTTGATAAAATATATTCTATCATCAAGTTGTTGCATAAAAACTTGTAGTAATTATTTTCTTTTTCACTTTCTATTCTCTAAACATGTGGTTGACTTATTGTTTGTTATTTGAATAGCATTTTTATACTTATTTTTATAGCTATTGTAACTACTGTCTACTATTGTGATATTGTAATTAATTGCTCAAAATATATAGTATTTAACTTTTGAGAATAATGGCATTTTTTTTTTTTGTTTCTTTGGTCATAAGGTCATAAAAATAACCATACTAATAATTTCATTGTGAAATCTTAAAATTAAAATTTTAAAAAGTACCTTTGCTAATAGGTGCCAACAAATGTTGATAAAATAAATTATATAAAAAATAAACAGTTACTTAATGAATTAATATTAACCACAAATATATAGTAGTCACCAAAAAAATAACAACAAATATCTGCCTACTTTAGTATACATATTTAATATACTCGTAAAGTTGTAAATAAATAAACTACTTTTCAACTACACAACTTCGATTAAATGTAAGTGTTCGATTAAAATTATTCAAAATCTTTCCAAAAAAGATGATTATTCTATTATTGCATTTAATATGTCGTTAATTGGTCGTTTCTATATTTAATCAAAAATCAAAATGATCTTTTTTAAGTGAATACAAAAAGTAATTGTACATTATGAATAGGTGATATAGTATTAGATAACTTTTCCTCTCCTATTAACCTTTGTATTTTGTTAAATTGAATATTGATTTTTGATACCATTATTATATTACTGCAAATATTATCTCTTAGTTCGTCTTCGTGTTCTATCAATGATTTACCAGTATTCTTGATTTCACTTATTGACTTTTTCTTGCAAAGCAAAAAAACAAAAATAATTTATTTATATTTTTAGTAAATAATGATTTTGAATATTATTGCTTTGGTAAACATTTTTTTCGAATTTGAATATAAAGTCTATTAAGACTCTATATTTTCAAATCCACATTTTCTCGGGTTTTTTTTTCAAGTATAATATTTCTATATTTTCACATTTTTACTTTTAAACTTTTTGTGGTCTCCATGATTTCAAATAATGACATTTCATCTACAATAATGATTACTAATTCACTACAATTCAACTCATTAATGCACAGTCTATTATATGTCAATGCAATATAATATATTATGATTGTTTTTTATCACAGTAAATCCTTTCATGATTTTGTCTATCTTTCATAATAAATAATAATTCAACTTAAAATGTAAAAAAAATCACAAATATAAATTCTAATTTCTAATTCTTAAAGATTTGAAAACGAATTGTGGCATAGAAGAGTTGATATCGAGAAATCAACAAAATAAAATTAATCCTTAAGAATATAAACATATGCCAAGCAACATGAAATAATATGAAAAACAACCAAGAGTTTAACAAATAAAATGAAATTTATCAATTCAAAATTATTGACATCACTCGGTTTGGTACAAATATGAGAACGAGTATTAAAAATTAGAATGATAAAATATATTGAAGAAAAAAATAACTCAGTTTTTGATATTTTGTAATGTAGAGTTTAACTTATTTAATATTGTACTAAGACAATATATTGTATATATTTATATTATATTGTTATACTATGTCTATTATTATTTTAATTTATTACTCGGAGATTTGCCCCATGTATTAGCTCCACAAATCAACCCACACTTTTAATTCATCGCTGTTTTTAATGATTTTTTTTGTTTTGTTTTATTTATTTTTGTTTTTTCAATTACTTAATTACTACAACTAAAGTTTTTACAGTAGTTAAAATGTGAATGTTTAATATAATAGAGAAAAATATGTTTTATTTATTATATTGTATCATTAAATATAATGTAATATAAACTCAATACTTCCATTTTCTTTGAATGTTATGTATTACGCCTCTATTTATTCGTTACTAGTTATTAGGTTAGGTAGTTTATTAGTAACACGTACCTATTACTTTTATTTAATTTAATAGTTTATGTACCTATTGTAACGTATATTTTTAATATAATATATAATTATAAAGTTAATTACTTTAGTCAAAATACGTATAAAAATGTATATTAATAAAATTCAAAAAAAAATTAGGTGAACACAAATGAGTCAAAAATATCATTAAGAGGAGAAAATAGATATTATAAATAGGAACATATACGTTGTGTTTATTACAGTACATAGAGCTACATTAATTTTTTTATATTTAATGTAAAACCATTATAAAGGTTTATTATCCTTAATATAAGTAAGTACCTAACAACATAATAATCAATTACACAAAAAATGCCAGTTTGAGTTTCAATTTATATGGGTCCAAATTTTCAAAAAAATCACCTTTTTAACAATTTAAGTACAGTAAAAAATCGTAGTTCTCATTTTAAAAACGAAGTTTGTATCTTCACGGATATACTCATATTGAATATAAAAATTAAAATAATTTTGTGGATCATAAATAACAAAACTATTATCTTTTAAAATAAATTTACATTTTGTCGTATATCATTAGCCATCAGTATTTTTCTTCAAATGATAATAAGAATATGATCTTAAAGTAATTCGCATTTCAAGTATTAGACACTCGGTATAATATAAAATAAAGAACAAATCATTTTAAATCACATTTTTACTTCGGTGCTATATAATAATAAGTAACAACTAATAGTTATATAATTATAATAGTTAACCCGGTGCGACTTAAGACGACGTTATTATACAGAAATGTGTATTAAAAGATACGAGTGAAATTAACCGTGAATGATATAATTTGCATATAAATATTCTCTCAGTAATGATTATTTTACTTACCCATCAAAATAATAGTAAGCTAACACCACCAGTTGTACTCCGCAAAATTACATTTTTATGACGGTGGATAAATTATTCTAAATACATAATATACTCCAAGTTATAAGTTTTAAAAAACGTTTGAAAAGCATTATTTCCAAAGACCAAGCCAAGTCTTATCTTTAAAAATAGTTCAAGTGTTTGATAAACTTAGTAAAAAAATTACCAAATAGGGCATATTTTCTACAATTAAAAGTAATTTTTACTGATAAATGTTATCTTTAAAAATCTATGGAGTAGGTACCTGTTTACTTTTTAAGTTTTTTTTATTTCTGTATTATGTGTATTTTACACATGATTTATTTTTAATTATTTTTATAACAGAATTACACAAAAAAAAATTTATTGTTGTTTATAATACACTGTATTTCAATGTAATGTATTATCTATATGTAGTCTTTTAAATATAAAATCAGTGTTATAGCTAAAGACTGAAAAAACTGTTTTGCTGAAAATGTGGTCAATCACCCATTTGATATAACAACGTGATTGTTCGTGCAACCCGACAGTACTACAATATTCTATGTACTCATATCTCCCATTAAAATGCGGAAAGAGACCAATGCATCAAAACAGTTAAATAAACAAAATAAAGCATAGGTGCCTAGTTAGTTTTAAATTATTTTTTATTTATTCTAAACTACGGTGAGTCGTTGAAAAATGGAAATTCACTGACAAATCCATTTTTTGTACAACGACACTCAACAGAGTCCTACAGAAAGAACAAATCAGTCCATTTATGATGAGAATAACTATAATAAATACTAATACGTAACCTTTTTGTAAAATAAATTAGGTAAAATATAATCAGTTTGTTATTTCATTTTTTTTTTATTGTGTTGGTTCATACTTCATAACACTACTAAATTTTTATAAATAAAAATAATAAATTGCTTAATATTTGTTTCCGGAAAAAAGTTTGCATAATTCATGAAATCAGTACTGAAAATCTAACCTAGGTTGTTTGGTTGCCAAATTGCTGATTTTATTTGTTCGGCTTAGTGGTTCATCTATAAAAATGGTCGTTATGTATTAAATATTCATATTATTCATGGTTAAACATCTTCTGCTATGCTATTTAGTTTTAAATCGACTAACGTAATAAGTTATAAATTGTAATTGCAAAAAATGAAAATTTATAATTATAACCATACATTACTTACATGTTACATTGTACATTTAATAGCTTATAGAAAGACAAAAAAATATATTGAACAAATATGGATTATAAATTTTTAGCACCTACCATTCTATAATTATTTATTTTATACTTACAGATAAGGTACATGCTTATAACTTATTTAATAATCTTGTCGTTTCTGTTCTCATGGTTTGTACATAAGTGTTAAACGGGGGAGGGGGGGGAGGATCAGTTTATTAGTTATATACTAAAATGTTTTTTTTCTATCAATCTCAACAAAAGTTTTTTGTCTTTGGTCAAAAGCTTGAAAATGTAATAAAGACTAGTCATACATTTCTATAGCAGCAATAGAAAACTTTGAAACTAAGATAACTTTGGTTTTTTTTTTAAGCATTTAAAGTTCGATTTTTTTTACAAAATTCATCGAAATCTCGAAAATTTTTAATTTATTTTGTAGATGTAAACTTATGATTTTTTCAGCTTATGCTATCAAAATTAGCATGTATGCAGCCATGCAGGTATCTACATAATGTAGGCATAATGCATTTATATTTTTTATGAACGATTGAAGTTTTGACGACAGGATATTCAGACGAAGTAACGTTATCTATAATAACATTTTTTTTATTTTGCTGTCATTCAAAAAAATATTTATCATAGAAAGATTTCACATTTCTACTACCATTTAAATCATAATTTTCCATATACATTAAACCTTTAAAAAAACGGGAGTAAGTGGATGTCGCTCTTCTGTAGATTAGGCGTCAAGGAGGTCGCTGCAATGGAAGGAATTAAATTTGAATTCAATGATATCATATCATTGTATACGGAAAACGATTCTGAGCGGAGTCTATATGTCAGTTTTGGATATTTTATATTGTTTTTATTTATTAGTTATAATTAATATGGTAGCCGGTATGTTGCATTAATATTATTCTTAAATTATCAGTGATGCTGGAAAAATATTAAATATACCTGGGTAAAATTGGACTCTTTTGGAACCAAATTACAACAAAATGAAAAACGTTATTCTTTGTGTTAATATGTTATTTTGTCCAAATTCGAACTTAGGTAAAATGTCTGTGAAAAACTTGTATTTACATATTTGTTAGTGTTTACAAATCTGCTTAAGTGGACCTTGTCTTACATTTTCAATGCTAAGCTACAAAAATTGAAAATTTTATACATTTTTAACTACAAAATAATTTTCAATTTTCAATTTGATAAATATTGTCAACATTTGAACATTCAATTCTTATAAAAAAAATCGTACATATGTGTTTTTAATATTTTTCCACTGCTTTTGTAACAATTTATTAAAAATTTGTGTTCAATTTTCATGCTTTTTGACCCAATCAATAATTTTATTGACATTTATATAAAAAAAAATGAAAATGGAAAATGTCTTTCAACAACTTAAAACAAGTCAAATTTTTTCGAAAATTGTATCAAGTATATGAATTGATTAAATAAATATTTGCCGTATAAAGGAAAGGTAGGGTAGACAAACTTGTTTTTAAATTTTTTATCTTAGATATAAAAGAAATTTTTTTATAAATTTCTAACTAAATATAATTAGCTAATTTTCGTAATTTTTACGAATTTTGTCAAAATTCTAAGTTTAAACACTCATAAAAAATGATTGTGGATTAACGCTTAACTTTTTTTTAAATTTCCATTAACAATTACCTTATTTCAACCTTATTAGTTATTAGACTGTATCGTATTAGTATTAAGTGGGTATCAAACTAATCTCCACAAATATTCAAAGGTCTATAATACACAACGTACAAGACTATCTTGAGAACTCACGTCTTCCAGGCCCGGCTCAAGTGATTTTACACACCTAGGCAAACATAAATTTTGCGGTCCCTTATACATGTAAATACAATATCAAATATTTTTTTTACAAAAACCTTTCTAAAATATACTTAGTTCCGAGTTGATTAGGTTAGGTGTCATTGGCAACTTTCTGCGGTCAACGGTCTACTAAAAGCTTAAAACGCACATTTGTCCTATCATACTGACCAAATTTTATATTTTTATGTTGATTTTTATTTTTTACTATACACGATTGAATATAAGTAGGTACTCCTTGAGTCTTATTAAATTGTATCTAATATACAAAAATGTTAAATGTGTGGGTTGGGTCCATAGGTGCAGTTTCAGTTTTTAACTTGGAGAGGGCTCAACATATTTAAACATATTTATATCAGGTAAGTGAGGGCCCCCATTCAAGTAAAAATATGGCGATATCATATTTCTCACCTACTTTCCTACATTTAATATATTATAATGCATCTATTAAAAAACCTAAAAATATTCGTATGAAAAAAATAACAACATTTAGGTAAATAAATGTAATATTTATTTATTTATTAAGTATATTATTATAATACAGTTAGAAATTGCAAATTTATCCAATATTTTTTCGTTGAACAATTAATTTGAAACATCTCGTTCTCATATAAATCAATGCCAAATTTGTAAATCTACATTGATTCATAGATGTTCGAAGTCAATTTTTAAGCTTTCTCATTACTAAGAATGATCTTTCACATGTGGCAGAGCTAATTGGAATTTTTAAAGATAATGATAACAGTTTATAAAAATTAGGATAAAGCTCTGCATCTTGCACCTTGTACGGGTTTGTTTCATTTTTCCAGATTTAATCTTCAGAAACAATTTTTTCAAACAACATTTACTGTATTGTGTAGATTAGATAATTAGTGAATGATTAAATACTTCAATTTAAAAAATAAATACATTTTTGGTGGGGCTAAGCTCCTCCAAGTCCCCCCCCCCCAAATTGCGCCTAAGGTTGGGCCACGGTGGCCCGCGGGTTGTGTTTGCTCTTTGTGTAGTCTATAGAATCAAACAAGAGTGCAACAGGAACGCATACCGTGATCGCAACGGTTGTCGAACGAGCACCGAGCAGTTACTGCCGCCGCCGCCGCCGCCGCCGCCGCCGAAACCGAAGAAAAGCGCTGACTGGTGCATGATATCCTGTTACTCCGACCCCACATTTTTTGCATAAGGTTTTTACTGCCGCGATCAACGCGATTCAACCGAAGACCAACTTGATATTAACAATATACCAATATTATTATGACGACTTCGTAGGGAATCTCGTTATTCTCGTCTCTTATTTGATGTTGTAATAATATAGCAAGGACGTTGTATGAACGTTGCAGGGACGATGTAAAATAACGACGGAGGTAAATTACCAAACGAATGTAATAGGATCATATACTGTGACCGTGATGCCCGCTTCTGCCGCCGTCACGAGCACCGGTAACCGATGCCGCCGGCGGAAAAATCGAAGAAAAGTAACGACTAGTACGTGCGACCCTGGTACATAGACTGAGCAAGACAGATCTTCCCCGCTGAAAGAGCGTCTACGTAAAAATGCCGCAACACATGCCGCCGTCGCACACACAGTGCCACCAATGCCGTTTTCGCTGCCAAAATCGAAGAACAGTGACGAATGTACGTGAGACCCTCGTTCATACGCAGTGTTCGTGAACCCGACATACAGCATCTCCAAAAATCGAAATGTTGGGAAATTTAGTATCTTGATTTCTTTGTTTAGTACACTTACGTAGTGTGACAATCGGTAAAAAAAAGTATTACCCCTTTTTTAATTATAATTTTCAAATCCTTACAAAAAATATTTATGGAATTATATACGTATGGGTTACTATATAAACTATATTGTTTTACATTTTTAAAATGTTTAACTAACAAACAAACAAAATTGTATAAAAAAGTAAAAAATATAGGCCAGAGAAATCGGTCACCCATCCAATTACCGCAGCATTAAACCACTGGCTAAGCCGAAGGAATCTTGATAGAATCCTACGACTGCCAGAGGTTATCCTAGGGTGATTGTGTGTGTAAAAAATATGTGAATTAACTTACAATGTTATCTTTGTAGTAGTAAACTAATATACATATCTATCTCCTTTAGTAATTTTAATGAATTACGTATTTTTTTCATACAATATATTACCGTTTTACACAGTTTTTTTGTTATTTTTACCTGATTATGTTGAAAATGAATGGATATTTTTGCATTTTACCACCAACTAAATCTTTGAACTTCAAATATGTTTACACAAAATATGTGTTAATATTTCTTAAAGATTTTTTGATTTCTGTAACAAAATATTAACTTGGTACTTATGATGAAGAATGTGTATTTGCAAAGTTTACTAGATACGTAATCATTTAGTGTAAATGTCGAAAGTGTCTACAGTTATCGTTTTTGAATCACAGCAAAATAAGAAAACCATGTAGTGAGAATTCGTTTTTTACTCCGAAATACCGAATTTCGTAAAAATTCAAACATTAGACGGTCATATTATAAAGTATTTGTGGACTTCCAAAGTTCTATAATTTCGCGGAAAATATAGCATTGAATAGTACATACTATTAATATTTAATTATTATAATAGTATAAATTTATATCATAATATACTATTGTTATTCTTCTGAGTCCATTTACCGACGTACCGTAGATGAGTGTAAATATATAGGTTCTTTGTATAAATTGCATACAATGTATTTGTGGGCATAATACAATTTCGAGTCTTATATTTTTTTTTTTTTTTTTAACTGTCGATAAAAACATTTTTTGCCTTATCAAGAAACTTAAAATTGTAATACAAAGTTTTTCATAATTTGTTGTTAGTGTGAACTGAAAAAAAATTGATTTTTAATTTACAACAATTTTCTATGAAAGTCGAATGTTGAAATTTTGACAAAGTACATCAAATTAATGAAAATTTCCAAATTATTTTGAGTTAGAAATTTATAAAAAATTGTTTATTTATAAATATATTTTGAAAATGTAATAGTTCTTTTATAGTTAATGTCTTAAGGATGGAACATTTAAAACAATTGTTCTTATAAATAGTTCATACTGTAGCACAGTGGTGGCCAAACTACGGCCCGCGGGCCAACTCCGGCCCGCCATCATTTAATATCTGGCCCGCCATCATTTAATATCTGGCCCGCGAAAGGACTATAATATTTTATATTTTCGTAGAAGAAAAAAATTTTAATATAGGTAAAAAAAAAATACAGTATACATTCTTCATATTTCACCCCGTATCGCCATACCGTAACGTTTTTGTTGTTACAATGTCATTTAATAATATAAATAGCATTATCGAATCTTATCTTATTTTCGTACGATCACTATGGCTGTAGAATCTACAGTGTAGATTATATTGGTTGCGCAACGAGCACAGTAATTATTCGTCTGCCGCCACTTAATTTTTGGAAATGTAGGCCGATATAATTTTTTTTTCATTTGTAGTAATTATTAAGTTAAGTATTTAAGAAAGTCATTAAAATTATGGAGTACAATAAAAATGTCGTTAAATATGAAATTTACCTATGCCTAAAATTCTGATGATTTAAGTAAAACTTTTTTTTTGGCCTGTGGTAAAAAAAGGTTTTTTTTATGGCCCCAGGTAAAAAAGTTTGACCAACACTGCTGAAGCATATAGTATGCCGTTATTCGTATTTCATGTGAGCTTTACCGATAACGAATTTTACAAAAGCAAATATGAATAAAGGCATTTAATGCATTTGGTTTAATGAGCAAAAATATAGATACGTTAGCACTTAGCAAAATTTCCAGTGGTTACCTACTTACATTTCAGAGATATACATTAATTCTAGAACCTATTTATATTATATATCCTTCAGAAATTTCTGATAAAATTCCGGATAAGCATATTATATGAACTACCAATGCAGGTGGATCATATTATTAGCTATTAAAAGATCAATTTTACGATACTCAATAATCAATTTTTATCATAGTTATTACCTATAGCCTACTAAAATTATAAAGTGAAAAATATTTTTTTATGAACCTTCCTTTTTACAACTTAAAATTCTCATTAGCACTGTCTCGCCCGTTTTACCTTTTTTACCTGCATAAAATGCAACACGATTGAGCTCCAATATATATATATATGTGTGTCCCGTACATTATGTAAATGTCATATGTATATATTCTAACAATTTTCTTGTAAACTATTTAAAAATAATTTTCCTTTCAATTTTACAGGGTTAGGACTGACAACAAAATTAAATTGTTAACTTGGTTAAAAATTTCGAGTCACATTTTTTGTTTTAATACCAATAATAATAATAATAATATGTGAAATAATATATAATAATATGTGAAATAATATGTAATAATAGTATGTAAATAAATAAAAAAAAAAAATATCAAGTCCAAGGAAAACCAAGTCCGACTGTATTTTTAAATAGTGTACTAGAAAATTGTTAGAATATACATTTGACATATACATAAAATACGGGACACACATATATGTATATATATGTTGGAATGCAATCGTGTTGCATTTTATGCAGGTAAAAAAGGTAAAACGGGCGCGACAGTGTTAATTGATCGAGCGCAATCGTGCTGCACCGCTTTTTTTAGGTATGTGGACTGTATTTGTATAGATATATTATGTAAATGAAAATATTTGGATATAATGTCAGCGCAGGGTATTTATTATTTAAATATTAATTAAAGTTTACATTTGTTTAATTTTTGTTACATCATCAACATTTTTTTATAATAAAAAATGATGTTTACATATTATGTTATGTAGGTTTTAATAGTATATAAGAGTGGGTTTGTAATTACCCATATGGATAAAAAAACGTGGGATGCAACTGACCGCACTGATGTGAAAACTTGTGTTCTTGTATGAATATCTTGTGTTCTTGTATGAATATCGGAGCGTTCCCGATGTTACAAACAATACACGTTATTTTATAGAACAGTTGTAAAATAGTGATATAGGAACTCTACGTTGGAATCTATTACTAATTAATTTTTACCAATCAACATTACGCCCCGTGGTGGAGCTAACATCATATTTTTATAATAATCCGATCGTACTTTCTACTACCCGATAACCGATGTGGAATTTTTAATTTATTTTTATACTCGTATTTTCAATATATTTTTATACTCGAATAGTCGAATATTATTATCAGTATATTTTTATACTCGTATATTATTATAAATATATTTTTATACTCGTTTATTATTATCAATATATTTTTATACTCGTATTTTTAATATTTTTGTGGACTCAAACAGCAAAAGTCCTGCGGCGGTGGATTTGGACGACCTAGCCATTTAGCAATAATTGTTTTGATAAAATATTGACAATTGCAAACCCGCCGGGCAACCGTAAAATATAAAACCCCATAAAACGAAAAAACCAATCCTGCCCCGCCGGACAGATTTACCAGTATAATCTTACACGAGAGCGTATGACTAATAATAATATTATACGTTGTTATGATAAAGGATCGTCCCGGTCGTAATAATAAAACGAGGTTGCGATTTGACCCTTCACGTGTGGATGTGAGGCGGGGGTTGGTGGAGTGGCCGAATACTATACAAATGTTCTATATTCCGGCCGGACGGAAAAATAAAACGTAATAATATTTTTCATCAGCGGACGAATAAATATTTATTTTGTATCATGCGGGGAAAAACATATAAAATCACGGTCGCTGATATAAAATTATTAGTCCGATTCTCTGAACCCAATAGACGGGATATTGATGTGAAAATATTATATTACCCTCACCCGTCATGCCGATTCGCAAGCAACAGAAGGGCGATGACCGTATAAAGTAGGTACCTATACGTATCCGTCGCATTTTCATTTGCCTGAAAGGGTATAATATGACATAATACACTTTACGTTCAGTAAACGAACGGACGTAATACGTTTTGTCGTATATTTTATCGTCAGTTATTGGTTTTTTCTGATAGTTCATCGTGAAGACAAACACATTATTATTTTCGGCTCGTTCTTCACGTGAGTAAACACATTTGGTTTGTTTGAACAATTTCCTAGGGGGTCTTTCTCGTTTTGGGGAAATAGATGAGCGCGTGCCTACTAAGCTCACTAGAAATATATGTTATATTATTTATACTCGTTAAATCGATGAAATATGATGACTATTGAAAATACGGGTCGGCACACAGATTGTCACAGAGTAAACGCTCTTAGCCAACGATATTATTTTTAATGCAGTTCCAACAAACAACGAGCAAATTGTCTAGAAAAATATCACATGGAAAGTGGTTGAAAGTTTACTCAGCTGTAGCGTGTTTACATCGCAGGGAAAATACTCGATATGCCGTCGAATCGTCTATAATATGTAGGGTGAGCTTAATGAATGTGTTGCGGAGGGCATACTAAAAACACTCAGAAAACCGACAAAAAAATACTGAAAGCAAGTATCTTATTAGTAAGCTAAATACAGCAATAGTGGTTTTCAAACATTTTTTTTTAAACTCTTACAGTTGTATACGTTGTGTATATTTTTAATCATGGCCGGTTCCGGAAATGCTATCATTTATCAAAACATTATACTTTATAGGAGTTTAAAAGTTGACTGCCCACATCAATTTGTATATTTATTGTATTGTATTTTATTTTTTAGTTATAAATAAAGAGACCTCAATTTGTTCTTATTTACGTATAATATTTTTTATGATTTAATATAGCACACAGGAAAAAATCAGGTATTTGATTAGGCACATAATGTTAGAAATATTGACCTCCCTGTACTAGCACTATATTGGATATGGTTTGTTAATATGAAATAAGAAAACATTAACTGAAATTAAAAATATGTATCACAAGGTTACAATGCCATCGCCCATCATAATATATAGCTGTATCTATGTAAGCTATTGTATATAAAATAAAAACCATTTATTTTTTTTTTTTTTTTGAAAGGAAATTTAATTATATTAGTTTTATAAGCCGAAGGATTTATAAATAATTTCAACAACAAGGTTATTAATTGGATTTCTTTTACTGATTCGACTGTACGGTTATCGAAGGTACTTTTTACACCACCCGTCAAACTGTAAATACGTCAGTGCAACTTATTCATACATGAGCGAGCATAAATGTTAAAATTATCAGCACCACCATCATCATAAATCATCATAAATTGTGCTTCGGTGTATTATTATCATAGAATATTTGATTTTGGTCTTTACACCAGTGTCAAATTATAATTTCGTTGATGATTTGGCAATACCTCGTATCTGACAATTTTTCGATTTTGACATTTTGGTATCATTCAATTCAGAATTTCAAGGAGAATAAAAACTATTTGAGGTTAAAATATAATATGGTTACTGATATTCTGGGAAAATACGTTAGAGTAATAACTTGTATCAGAATATGATTTACAATTACTCGTATCTACACACGGTATAGAGTAAACTGGATAAAATATTAAAATGGTGCATTGCATTATAGTATATTAAATTATGATTATTTGGCTTTAATAATAGTATGTTGTTTATTGATTTTTTCATTCATTAAATTTCTATTATTTTATTGTGATTTTGTTATTTGATTATTATACCCAATATCGTAATAGTAGATGGTAAGT